>NC_143414.1:9104924-9407954 GCF_059467195.1 Physcomitrium patens | reverse complement strand
ACTTTGCTAGACATATATCTTAAATTTTAAGGCAAGTTTTCTATATATGTATCACAGACATACATATTTATCTTGATAATTATCTAGATAATAAAAATAGGTAGAAGTAAGTCAAAGTAGATAAATATGATAATATCTTGTATAAAGCTTCTTAGAAGCTTTATAGACGTTGCTTTGTCTTTATACATGTTTATAGGTGATTGATAGGTTAAAAACTTGACCAACAAGGAGACCACATATCGACATGTTGACTACTTATAGTACAAATTGGACATATGGCGCATACCTAAGAAACTTGTCTTACAAATTAGACATGTATCCTGCAAGTTGGACGCATATTAGAGGTTCTATAGCATGATGCCACATAGTTCTTAGTTAAGTAGTATATATAGAGGCAAGAGTGAGGCCTTCCTCATTCTTGTCAACTCCTTTCTTGTTTTTAGTCTAGTTTCAAGAGTCTTATGTTTTCTAGCCTTTGGCAATAGCCATTCCAATTCTTCCTTGAATATACATACTTTCTTCTATTTTGTCACTTTTCTTTTAATATAGATTCTACGAGTTTATGTATCTTCTTCTAGTTTGTGTCCTTGATAATATGTACTAGATAATTAGCTTATTCCATAAGCTACCAATATGTGTGACACATAATTAACTTGTTGACCAAGTTTCTAACCTATCAATCAATTACAAACATATGTAAAGTCGAAATTTTGTCTAAAAGATATTATGAAATTAATCTAATTTTACCTACTTTTATTTAATCATATAGATAATTATTAGAGTAAATATACATGTCTGTGATAAATATTCTATTTAAAATTATTCATATTTTTTAGAAATTATAGATGTTGTACAAGTGAACATAAAATAATGAATTAAATATAAAATTATTAAAATATATTTTAATAATCATATTTAAAGAGCATAAGGAAGATTATCTTTTCAAAAATAAATTATAATTATCATAATTGGATAAGAGAATAGATATCTATAACATATCTTTTGCCTAATATAATTTCTATTATAAAAATTTTCTTCAAAGCTTCTCTTGTTTATTTTTTGATGACTTCAAAAAATAAAATTACTAAAGGATCAAGTCTTTACTCCAAAAAAAGAATCATATTCAACAATGAAAAGTAAAAATAATTGTTGAATATGATTCTTTGCATATTATTAAATATTATCTAATAAATATTAAAAAAATTTAAATCATTGATTTTAGTAATATCTATCTTTTAAAATTATTACATCTAATAATTGATTTAAGAAAATTTTATAATTATTTTTAAAAAATACTATTATCCATATAAAAAAATATATTTTTTAATTGAAAAACTTTAAAACTTAAAAATATTCCAAATTTAATTAAAACCTCTTACTATATTACTTATTTGGTTAGAATATAGTTTGCTATACAATTATTTTGATTGTATTTTAGTGTTACAATTCTTATCATCTACATTCACAATTAATAATTGGATAATATCTTTGCTTTATTGCTATTCACATATTTCTTTTTTACACATACACACACACATACAAAGAAGCTATTTAGATGAAAATTGTATTCACATATAGATCTTATCTATATGTGATTGTAGAAACTTATCTTAGAAATTTTTTAGTTTTAGAAAACCACTAATAAATTATTGTACAATTTAAACATATGGTTAAGATGCCTTAAGATTTTCATTAAATTTCTGTAAAGATATTTTATCAATCAGATTATATAAAATAATAGAAAGACTATGTGTGTATATATATATATATATATATATATATATATATATTATTGTACTTACTAATAGTTATTATAGAAACTTTTTACTTTATAAACATATCTTTCCTTAGATTTTTTTTTTTTTTTTTTTTTTTTTTTTTCTGTTTTCTTAGTTATTTTTGAGGATATTTTTTATGATAATTTTGTAAAAAAGATCTTGTCCTATAGAATTTGATAAGAAAAATATATTCATATAGAAGATTATTTTTTTTAACTAAGAAATAAATAAAATTTATATATACTTAAATGATATTTTTTATTTGGTTAAAAAAGTAATAATCAATACAAAAAGTAATTTTTTTCAATCTTATTAATTTAAAGATATAGAATTATATATCGAAAAATAAAACATAAAAATTATAAAACTCAAATAGGTTATTTTTAGAATATAAAATTTTAGACATAGTATATAAATAAATTTTAAATTATAAAATGATTAGTATTTATACATTATATAAATTATATAAGACATTTAGTCTTTCATTTAAAATATTAATTACTATTATATTTTATTAAAAAAATATTTTAATGAACTTAGAAATAAAAAGATTTATAAACTTGGTATACAAAAATAAATTATAATAGAATAAAGATATAGAAACAATTTATAAAGATCTAAAAGCTATATTGACTATAGTTTTTATGTCGTATGAGTGTTTCATAATCAGTTTTATATAAATTTATACACCAAATTATTTATAAAATGCAATATTATTGTCATTTAATACAAATAGTTTTATTTATTTATTTATTTATTTTTTTCTTGTTTAAAAATACTTTTTCCAACAAAAATTGATTATGAGATTTAAAGTAAATAACTCTTTGCAAACAAATATTTATTTTAAAATATTCCTATGATATATAAAAAAACTAAAATTAAAATAACGTAGATCTATCTGTCTCTAATTGAATCTTAGTTCCCTCAGGTTCTGATTTTTATGAGTTCTAAAATGTAATAAAACCATTTACATAATAAAAATAACCTTCACTTTTTTTGATTTCCAACTTAAGAACCCAAATTGATTTTATTTTACTTTTACAGACTCCCACTTAGAATAACCAAACTTCACATTTCAAATGATCCTAAAATTAGAAACTAAAACCCCATGTCTCCAATTTTTACCTCACCCCTGTTCCCATTTATGAAGATGTCACATTTGTTGTCTCGGTGGACTATGGGCGGCTTCTCGGTGGATTATGGGCTAGCCCACAGAGGATCTGCCTTATCCTACTCTTCACCGTGTCCATTTTCACATGCTTCCCATGCAACTTGTAGTAATCTGCCAGGGTTCCAGAATTGAACAGCTCCGTGATGAAGTTCACGTTCATGTTGGGGTCGTCGACCCAGACCGCTTTGTAGTTGATTATGTTGGGGTGCTGCAACGTCTCCAAGAAGTAGATTTTGCACTCAAGTTGGTGCATCTGGAACAGGTCAGCACCGAGAGAGACTTGATTCCAGGCCACCTCAAAGCCTTGCTGCCTGTTGAATGCTCAATACACCACCTTGCTAGGGCCCCTCTCCAGGATCTCTCCGTAGTACATGTATCAGATGGTTGGATCCACCTCTTCGATGTCTTGATTGACGCTATTCATCTCCATCTCCGTATGCGTGACGATGGAGGCTGAGTGGATACGCCGGTCATTCAATCATGCATCCATATAAACAGACACAGACGGGCAAGATGAATCGGAGACATACACTCTCCCGTCCTGCGAGAGAGAGAGCAATCAATCACTAAAGAGAGGAAGACTTCGAAATCACTATGAGAAGTAATAGTGCATCGACAATTTATAAGGGTTGAAGGACGTCCTCGTGGGCCATTTCCAGCTCCAGTTGTATGTGGAGGTGTAACTTCACATCCTCCCTTAGTTATAATTTTGAAAATAACCAGACTTGGTTCCAAACTTACGTGGCTTCTGTGTTGAGTTCAATTGTGACTGATCTGTTGACTCTTTTGACTCATGTTCCCATCGGTATCAAAAGATACAAGTAAAGCTCAATTGTAGTTTGCAGACACATCATCACTCTACCCATTAGTGTGAAAGCATCCAATCTCCGCAATTGAGGAACTGCAGGGATTTAATTTTGATTTTTATAAAAAGGACACTGTTGGTAAAATTTCTCCAACTATGGGAGCAAGAATATTATCCTCGTAGCATGGCACATGTCTTATTAAATGGATAATAATGGTATATCATAAACAAACTTCACCAGAATTAGTTGCACAAATAATTAGTTCAATAGAATCATAACTTTTTATGTTTTTTTCATGAAATTTTAATTTACAAATTATATTGTATGTTTATTTTTCTATAGGAAAATGATTTTGTATCTAATTACTCAAAATATTAGAGTGTGGTTGAGATAACACAATGGCAAAAAAAATATCAAGTTGCAAAATTTAAGGTAGTAAAAATTGACAAAAATATAAATTACAGGTTGTGGCAATTAAAGGTGAAAGTTGTGTTTTTTGTATTGAGAATTGATTTTTTTTTTGGATTGATAGTCTAAAAGTAAAGGTGAAAAAGAAGTATCTTCTATAATTTATTGTAATTTGAAGATTCTAAAAATATCTAATGTATTCACACTTATTTGTGTAATAAAAAATATAATTTTTAATTTAAAGTAGAGTATAAACATAATAAGATAAATTCCAACTTTGGATTAATACTATAGAAAAAGTACATTGTACTATTTTAGAGATTGCTTTAAGATTCAAGAAACAGAAAAAGGAATTAAAAAAAAGATCAATATTTATTTTAATTTATTTTAATTATTAATTTTTTGATTGATCTTTTTTATTAAAAATATATATTTTTGAATGATATTTTTTTAAATAGTAAAATTTTTAAAAAATAGAATAATAAATTTATATAGTGCAATAAAAAATAAAAAAAACTTTAGAATATTTTTTTTAATTCAATAAAAGACAAGTTTAGATAGATATTAAGAGAAACTTCTATCATTAAAAATCAAAAGAATTAAAATCATATAAATGCATTATAACCATATATATATATATATATATATATATATATATATTAAATCATTAAAAAATTATAAGATTGATAGGTTTTTATATATATTTTTAACTACTTATATTATAAGTATATTTTATACTAGAAATAATTACAAGCCTACTAGGATTTTATAGTTTATTTTTTAAATTAATTAAAATATAAAATAATATTTAAAAAATAGAAGAAATAGAACTAGAGTATTTGCATGATTATAAAAATTATATGTAATATCAAATTTCATTCAACAACATAATAGTTTCTCAATATTTTGATATAATTTGTAAATAAAAGAAATATTAGCTAATAGAAGATTTAAAGTTATTAAAATAAGATTATAATAGTTATAATATAATATCTTTTTTTTAGTTATTTATTAGTCACAACTACTACTTCATTATTAAATGCATCAAAATGCATTTAAATTAAATTTTCTAATATCTTCTATCTATCATAGTAATTGCCTCTCTATCAATGTCTTTTACATCAATTCTACGATTTACTTCCATATCTTAATTGATTATATCTATATTATCAATCTTATATGTACTTGTATTAATCTCCTCTATATCCTTGTTATTCACATTTGTTGTATTATCAGCTTCTATGTCTACACTGCCAATGTCTATATCTATCATGATGCTTATATGTACATCTTACATTATTTTTCCTATATAGCAAAGATGCTCAACTATGAACACATAGGTTTTTATTAATGGAGCTTATTTCTTATTGTAAAAAAAGATCTGGTATTTTATTACATCATTTTTAATATACATACTTCTTTATTTCTATTTTTTCATACTTTCTTGAAAAAGTCTCACTTGTTTATTTACTTTCATCAAATTCTTGTGCTTCAAAAATTAATAATAATATACTTATAATATCAAAGATTAGTCTTTTCTTGATTAAAAGTGGTTTATCTCTTTTTCTTGATAAGACATAGGTACATTAAAAGTTGTAGATTACCTTCTTTTAAACTGATATTATTTTTAATATTTTCTTTATCCACAAGTTCTTTTTTTTACTTTACTTGAGCAATATTAGATATCTCTTTTTTTTCCTAAGTATTATTATGATAGAACTTATCAAAATAAATAATTCAATGGTATAAATACAAGAACAATTGAGGGAGTTAATACTTGCAATGTATCAATTCAATTTACTACAAAAAAGAAGAACAAGAATAGCAAAAAGTGGAGATATAGAAATGATTGGAGCTGCTTCAATATCTACACCAAATCATGTCTTTTTTCTTATAAAAGAACACCATTCAAGCACTAGATAATCAAGAATTATCTTACTTAAATTTTTTTGATGGTACAAGATCAAACTTTTGAAGATTCATCAATCAAGTACAACTAACTATTCAACTTCAATTCCAAAGTTATTCAATTTTAAGATCACAAGTCAAGTTTATTAAAACATTACTTTTTGATTCTATATTATTATAATTTTCATCTTTTACTAAATAATATGATCTAATATTAGATAATTTAGAAGATTTCTTGGTAGAATTTCAATCTATATATGAAGAACATAATATAATTTATGTTGCAATAAACAAGATCTATATTTTACAATAAAAAAATTATTCTATAATATTGTATGCTTTATAATTTTGATAACTTATGATTGATATTAAGTAGGATGATGTTGCATTTATTAGCCAATTTTTTTATGGATTAAAATATGAGGTAAAAAAAATTGATTTGTAATTTATTTGATCGTGAAACATTAAGTCAAGCAACTGATTTTGCTGTAAAGTATGACAATTGACTTTTTAAATTTTGGTATAAAATTTGCATAAATAGGCCTCAGCATTATTATAATTCAATGGTAATACCAATGTCTTTTCAATTCATACCTTTGAAAGTAGAGAATATGCAAATTGATGTGATATGTTTCAAATTTCTTATTGAGCAAGAAAAGATTCATTGTTGCCAAAAAAGATTATATTTATAACATAAAAAATCAAAGTACATTTTTCAATATTGTCTAAAAAAGCAATGCAATCATAAAATAAAAAGAATAACTCTCAAAGAAGATAATATGTCAAAAAATGATTTTGTCCAGTTACAATTGAGATTGTATAGCTAGAACCTTGTAAAATACCTAATGAAGGTCTTATTATCTTTTCAAAGCCTTCTCTTTGTTTTATAATAGATGATAGTTTAGAACCTACAAATCACAAAACCTCTACCTTGCTAGATTAAAGAGACTCAGCTTGTTGTTTAGATGAAGAGTTTATTAAAAGATATAATATACTTTTAATAAAAAAACAAAATATGTTCATGTAGAAATCATAGATAGTCGTTCATTGTCTTTTAGAGACATTATTCATGAAAAATTTCTTTTAGAAGTGATAACTAATGGTCATAGTATCTTTGTAGTATTTAATATCATTATATTTCTTCCTAATCCAACCATTTTAGGTTTATCATAGTTAAAAAAGTACAATCCTTGAATAGATTGGATTTTTCATAGTCTTAAATTTTATGAAAGTACAACTAAGAGTATAATTAATCAAGTAGAAAGTCATAAGTTTAATATAGCTAAACCTATATTTCTAGGCCCAAGAATTTTTTTGCATGTTGCAAAGAAGGATCACCTTATATCATTTATGCCACATCTATTTTTAATAATAAAAAGACTTTAAATAGAATTTTTAGCCAATATAAAGATTTTAAAGATGTATTTTAAAAAAAAAAGCAGATACTCTTTTGAAATATTGTTTCTATGATTACTCAATTAACCTTTAAGAAAGAGCTTAACCATTATTTGGATCAATCAACAATTTATCACAAAATGAGTTGGCTGAATTTAAAGAGTATATTAAAGATAATCTTGCCAAGAACTTCATACTCCATTTCAAATCTTCAACAATAGGTATAATTTTATTTGTGAAGAAAAAAGATAAATCATTGTGGATGTATATCGATTATCAAAGACTCAATAAGATCACCATTAAAAATAAGTACCTGCTACTTTTGATATCTGGACTTCTTGATTATTTAAATCAAGCTAAAATCTATACAAAAATAGATCTACAAATGACATATAATCTAATATGCATTAAAAAAAGAGATGAATAGAAGTTTGTATTTTGAACTAGATACAAATGTTTTGAATATAATATCATGCCTTTTGGACTTACAAATGCACTAGTAGTTTTTCAATATTTAATAAATAATATCTTTTGAGAGTTTTTAGATGATTTTGTTATCTTTTATCTAGATAATATCTTAATCTATTCTAACAATAGAAAAAAACATGAACTTTATATTTATTGTATATTATAAAAACTAAGACATGCAAGATTCTATGCTAAGATAAAAAAGTGTATATTTCATCTATCCAAGTTGACTTTTAGGATACATCATTTCAAATGATGGACTTATGATAGATCTTAAAAAAGTTTAAACTATTATGGATTAATAGATTTCAAAAATAATAAAAGATTATAATAAAAAAATTTCTTGAAACCAAAGCATCTCCATTTTTAACTAATGAAATCAATACTAATTATTGATCCAAATTTTATTAAACAAGTTCAATCAAGTATATCTTTTGATCTTCTTATTTGTAATACTAAAAAAAATTCTTCAAAGTTTCATGATAATTTCGAATTTGAATTCAAGAAAAACCTATCATATTTTTAAAGGATACTTATATATTTCAAAAAATAAAACTTAATTACATCTTCTTCAAGCTCATCTTAATTTTCTAATAATAGGATATTTTCGATACAATAAGACTTTGGAACTAATATTCAAGGATTTTTGGTGGCTCAAAATATGGAAAGTGGTCAAAGATTTTGTACAATCTTGTGATATTTGTTCAAGATCAAAAACTCCTCGTCATTCATCTTACAGACTTCTTCAGCCATTATCCATTCTATAAAAATGATAGTCTTTTGTTTCTATGGATTTTATCATGAATCTTCTAGTTTCAAATTCTTATGACTTTATATTTGTGATAGTAGATTGTTTCACCAAGATAGCATATTTTGTACCATATATAAAATCTATCATAAGTAAAGAAATATCTAAGCTTTTTCTTATTAATATCTATCATTATTATAAATTACCTAAAGATATTATATTAGATAGAAGAACTTAATTTGTATCAAGATTTTAGAAAATGCTACTGTATTACTTATTATTTTGTTTGGAAATGTACTAGGCACTTGGCTATGGAAGATAAAGTTGTATTTTATAAGTATTTAAAAAAATCCTAATGGATTTTACTCACATAAAAAGAATGTAATTCAAATTTTAATTTATAAGTGCTTAAATTTGATACAAGGTACTTAAAAATACTCTTTTTAGTAACCTCAACTATATGCAAACTCCAATTGCCTTATTACTTTCATAATTAGGTAATTTTGATTTCTTTTTACAAGCCCTAATTATAGTCAATGATATTTAGCAAGTTATAACTCCTAATTTGACAATATTTTTAGTAAAAGTTTTTTACACAAATGCTTTTATAAGTATTTTATATGCTATGAAAAATTTAGTCCAATCTAACTTACAAATTGTGAGAAAATATCCAAAAATCCACACTAATGTGACTTGGCTACCAACTAAAAAGTTGATACAAATGTTCAAGTAGCAATTTCTCTTTTTCCAATTGTTAACTTAAGTTCCAAATTGGTATGTAGCTTAATCTTTAAGTCTTCTAAGAACTTGCTAAATTTCATCTTATTTCAATTAATAAATCTTTAGATATCATAGAAATCCTACTCGACCTCAAACTGCCAACTTTTGATATTTTCTTATACCAAAAATTAGATATCTTTCAACTGCACTATTAGATTAATATAAAATATAACACATACTTAAAACAAATAATTAACAAAGTAAATTTAAATTTTAATTTATAGATTTAATAATAATTGCACAAACTATCGAGACTGCTAGCTCTAATTATATTGTAAAAATTCAAAGTCACCAATATAAACCTTGACTTTGAATAATAATTACAAAGTCATCCAAGATCCTATGAAAAGAAGCCTTATACTTCTAAAACAACTTAAAGCTAGTTCTCTAGTTTTTATGGCCAATCTCCAAATGCCTCTATATTTTGCCTTAGACAATTGTTCTAATAGCTAGAAGTCTGATTTCAATCCTATTTTACAAATGGTCGACCTCCAAGTATCTATCCGATCTAATCTAGGGATTTTTTCGTCCAATCCTATCTTCAAATTAATCTTACTATCAACCATACTAATTATTTATCTCTTTTATCTTATTTTTATTAATTTATGGTATTTTTAAAGCAATAAAAGAGTTGTTGAAGTAAGTAAGAAAAAATAGAATAAGTTATGTAGTAGAAGATATTACCTTAGATAAGTTGCTAATGGTCAAAGGATTGACTCTTGGTATATGGAAAGGACATCCTATGGATATAGGATGAAGTCAAGGACTAAGAATTAGAGTCAAGAAGATAAAGTATGAACTAAAGAATATCCAAAGATTAGGTAAGAATAATTAGTGTTTGACATAGGATACCCTTGTGGTTAGTAACATGCCAAAAGATCCAAAGACCATAGGATACCCTCAAGGTATGTTAGATGCTAAAAGATCTTAGGACCTAGAATCATGTGTATAAAAGTCAAAGAGTAGAAGTTGTCTTGTAGGGCAACAACTACAACCTATAAGTATTGGGTGTTGGAAGTGAGAGACATCTTATTCCATACTCTCTTTGTATGCAACCTTGTTGATGCTATATGTTGTGACTTCAAAGTTCTATTTCTTCAATAAAAATTTCTACAACATAAAAGGTAAAATTAGTAATCAATCTTTAATCTATTAGCTATTAAGACAAGAAAATAAACTAAAGATCTTTAATAAAAATCATGTTTAAATGTCTTGGATTATTATTGAATCAAGATAATTAGATATTAATTTAAAATTTATTTTTGATTATATTTTTATCATACAGTTAAATCACAATAAAACAATTCTTTTTAAGATTCTAAAGATGAACATAAAACTATCTTTGGCTTTCAATCCTCAAAATAATGAACAAACAAAGTATATAAATCAAGTTTTGGAGTAATATTTGATGTATAATATTAATTATCAATAAGATAATTGAATAATTCTTTTATCATTGAAAGAATTTACTTATAATAACACAATATATTTTTCTACACTATAATTATCTTTCTTTGCTAATTATGGTTATTATCTATAATTTGATACTTTTGAATTTTTAAAAGTTAATAATCTTATGAAAAAAGATTTAGAAAATTATTTATCTAAGATACATACAATAATAAAGGCATAACTAAAAGAGGATCAAGAACAAAAAAAGATTAATACAGATGACTATTGCAAGGAACAATTTTATTTCCACATTTAAGATTATGTATGGTTATTTTGTTGTAATATTAAAACTATTTGTTCTTATAAAAAATTGGATTACTATAGACTGGGATCATTTTCAATTTGTAAAAAAGTCAATCTAATTGTTTATTGATTATATCTACCAAAGTCTATGAAAATCCATTTTATATTACAAGTATCACTTTTGATCCATATAAGATAGTGAATATCTTGAGAAGAAGGAAAATACCATTGCCTCCTATAGAAGTAAGTAATAATCAAGAATTTGAAGTAGAAGAAGTCTTAGACTCAAGGCAATACCAACTTAGATTAAAATATCTTATTTATTAAGACATATATAATATTAACAAATATATATTTATATGAGCCAATAAAAAAATCTTATAATGCATTAAAGAAGATCAAAGCTTTTCATTAACAATATATATTAAAATTAAGATGAAGGATAATAAACCTTTGTTATAAAAAAACTTAATTTAGAAAAGATTACATTCTACTTTCTATCTTTATTTGTAATTTTTATATAATTATGATGTTAAAGAAATAGAGAACCAATAGCCAATAGATTCAACTCAAGAGCTATCATTTGCTGACTTATCAAATGACACATTGCAATTATTACAACCTTCAAGATGATATAATAGAAATGAAGACTTTTAAAAATAACATATTTTTTTTCAAATAATAAGATATAATGCATTTGGTATCACAACTTGAGAAAAAAATCTCAATATTTGGTGATTTTATTGGAAGTAGGAATGATTCTTGATAGTATTACAAATATTTTGTTTGAAGGAAGTGATGAAAATCTCACCAATGATAAAATAACAAGATAGTCTTCATATCTTGAAATGAAACATTATTGATAGCTGAGAGGACCTATTAACTACCTTCAAAGGAAATAAAATATGTGGCAAATATAATTTTCCACATCTTAAACTTCTTCAACATGTAATCACTACTCTTCATAGAATTTGTCCTCAGAGAAGGAGTAAAATGTCATGGATAATATTTATTGTAATTGTTATATATGTAATATGAATAAATAGAAGTAAATTAATTTTATAATATCTTCTAAAAAAGCTTCTTAGAATCTTCATAGACACTGCTTTGATTTTACATGTGTTTGTAATTAATTGATAGGTTAGAAACTTGATCAATAAATTAATCATGTGACATATACGTTGGTAGCTTGTAAAATAAGTTAATTATGTGGCATCCATATAGAAAATTTGTTTTGTAAGTTAAAATACTTATTGCGCAAAGTCAACATGTTTTGGAGGTCTTATAGAATATCACCATTTAGCTTCTAAGTAGTTAATATATATAGAAGTAAGAATGAAACCTTCTTCACTCTTGTCAATTCTTTTTTTGCTTTTAGTCTAGTTTCAATAGTCTATATTCTTCTTGTCTTTTGGTTATATCCATCTTAATTTCTTTTTTATATATATACTATTTTATTTCTATTTTGTCATACTTCTTTGAGAAAGTTTCACTTGTTTATTTGCTTTTATTGAGTTCTTATCCTTAACACCAAAGTACAATGGACTTATCCACATTGTGAATAGAATATCTATTGCCAGTGACAAAAAAGGCTCTAGGTAAGGGATTTGATACTCCATAGAAGCCAAATTCTTTAAAAAAGAAAAAATTAAAAAAATAAGCAATTAAAAAAGTTCTAAAGCAACCATACAAACTATCACGGCCATAATCATGTAAGCTAATAATTACATATAGAAATAGGTAGAAATAAGTAAAAGTAGGTAAAAGTAAGTTAATTCTATAATATTTAATATAGAAGCTTCTTAGAAATTTCCTAGACGATGCTTTGACTTCATAGGTGTCTTTAATTGACTTTTTTCTAGACGCTCCTTTAACTTCATAGGTGTCTTTAATTGACTATTTGGATTAGAAACGTGGTCAACAAGTTGGCCATGTGCCACACATGTTGTTAGCTTGAAGATCAAGCTAACTATGTGGCCCACACGTAGAAAAACTTGCCTTGTAAGTCAAGGCATGTGCCCTACAAAATCAACACATATTGGAGGTTCTATAGAACGTCGCCACGTAGCCCCTAGTTAGAGAGTATATATAGAGACAAGAGTGAAGGCTTCTTCACTCTTGTCAACTCCTTTCTTGCTTCTAGTCTAGTTTCAAGGGTCTCTAGTTTTCTTGTCTTTTGGCAATAGCCATTCTAGTTTCTCTTTCAATATATATACTTGTTTATATATATTTTGTTACTTCTCTTTGAGTGAATGCTCACTTGTTTGAATTATTTTTTCATCGAGTTCTTGTCCTTGACAGATTGACAAGAGTGCACTTACAATATCAGAGCTTTGTTTTTCTTGAGTAAGAGTGGATTACCCCTTTCTCTTGAGAAGACATAAGCGTATTAGAAGTTTGCGGATTACCCACTTCTAAACTGATATTGTTCTTAGTATCTTCTTTGTTATCAAGTCTTTTCTTTTTCTTTTGTCTTGAGCAATATCAGACAAATTTTTCTTCTTAGTATCATTATGGCAGAGCTTGTTGAAATGAAGAGTGCAATGGCACAAATGCAAGAACAATTGAGGGAGTTAATGCTTGCGATGCATCAACTCAATTCACCAACACAGGAAAGAACAAGAATAGCAGAAAGTGGAGATATAGAGATGATCGGAGGTGCTTCAACATCTGCACCAAATCACATTCCTTCTCCAATTGTACAACACCTTGTAAGCACTAGAGAACCAAGAATTGCTTTACCCAAGAAATTTGATGGTACAAGATCAAAGTTTCGAGGGTTCATCAATCAAGTACAATTGGCAATTATACTTCAACCGCAAAGCTATCCAACTCCAAGATCACAAGTCAGGTTTATTGGCACTCTACTTTCTGGTTCTGCATTATCGTGGTTTTCGTCTTTTCTTGAACAACGAAATCCAATATTGGACAATTTGAAAGCTTTTTTGGCGGAGTTTCGATCTATATATGGTGAATACGATGCAACTCGTGTTGCAACAAACAAGATCCGAATTCTACGACAAGAAAACCGCTCAGTAACAATGTATGCTTCACAATTTCGACAACTTGTAATTGACATCAAGTGGGATGATGCTGCACTCATCAGTCAATTTTTTTATGGATTGCAATACGAAGTAAAGAAATTGATGCTCAACTTACCTGATCTTCAAACTTTGAGTCAAGCAATCGATTTTGTGGTAAAATGTGACAATCGACTTTTTGAATTTTGATTCGAGAGTTGTACATGGGAACCTCAACGTTATTACTCAATGGCAACATCACCATCTTCGCCAAACGTACATTCGAAAGTAGAAGACATGCAAATTGACGTGGTACGTTTTAAACCCCTAACTGAGCAAGAAAAGATTCGTCGTCGTCAAGAAGGATTATGTTTATATTGCGGAGAACCTAAGCACACTGCTCAACATTGTCCAAAGAAACAACGTAACTATAAAATGAGGGGTACGACGGTCAAAGAAAACAACATGTCAGAAAACGGATGCGTCCAGCTACAATAGGGACCGTGCAGCTGGAACCTTGTATAATTCCTAATGAAGGTCCTATCCTCTCCTCAGAATTGTCTTCTTGTTTTATAATAGAATTATATTTAGGACCTAAGAATTACAAAGCCTTTGCTTTATTAGATTCGGGAGCCTCAGCATGTTTTTTAGATGAACAATTTGTTAAAAGTCATAAAATACCTTTTGTACAGAAAACTAAACCCGTACATGTAGAAGTCATTGATGGCCGTCCTTTATCTTCTGGAGATGTCACTCATGAAACTCACCCTATAAAAGTAACAATAAACGGTCATGTTAGCTACATAGCTTTTAACATAATTAAATCCCCATCCAATCCAGTTATTTTAGGTTTCTCCTGGCTAGAAAAATATAATCCTCGAATAGATTGGAATTCTCCTAAACTTGATTTTTCCCAAAGCATTATTAATAGTTCTACCAACCAAGTAAAAAGTTATAAATCTAGTATAGTAAAACCCGTACTTGTAGGTGCAAAAGTATTTATATACGCAGCAAAAGAAGGATCAACTTTTGCTATTTATGCTGCACCTATTTCTGAAAGCGTAAAGACTTCAAGTGGCATTTCAAGTCAATATCAGGATTATCAAGACGTTTTTGAGAAAAAGAATGCAGATATTCTTCCTGAGCATCGCCCATATGATTGTTCAATCGACCTCAAGGAAGGAACTCAACCACCATTTGTACCAATTTACAGTTTATCGCAAGATGAGTTGGCTGAACTCAAGACATATATTGACGAGAATTTAGCGAAGAATTTCATACGCCATTCAAAATCTCCAGCAGGAGCTCCAATTCTATTCGTAAAGAAAAAAGATGGATCTTTGCGAATGTATGTTGACTATCGAGGACTCAACAAGATCACAATCAAGAACAGGTATCCATTACCTTTGATATCAGGACTCCTTGACCAGTTGAATCAAGTTAAGATTTATACAAAAATAGATCTAAGAAGAGCATATAATCTAGTACGAATCAAGAAAGGAGATGAATGGAAGACTGCGTTTCGAACAAGGTATGGACATTTCGAATATAATGTCATGCCTTTTGGACTCACGAATGTACCAGCTGCTTTTCAACATCTCATAAATGATGTATTTCGTGAATTCTTAGACAATTTTGTTGTCTGCTACCTAGACGATATCCTGATCTATTTTAAGAATGTCAAAGAACATGAAATACATGTTCGTCAAGTATTACAAAAACTTAGAAATGCAGGATTGTACGCCAAGATGGAAAAGTGTGTATTTCACACTACTCAAGTTGACTTTTTAGGATACATCATTTCAAAAGATGGTCTCATGATGGATTCTAAGAAAGTCCAGACAATCATGGATTGGAAGATTCCAAGGACAGTAAGAGATGTCCAATGTTTCTTGGGATTTGTCAATTACTATCGGATCTTCATCAAAGAATTTTCACGAGTTGCAGCTCCACTTACACGCTTGACCAATAAAGACAAATTCCAATAGAATCAAGAAGCGGAAGCAGCATTTGAAGCCTTGAAGACATCGTTTGTCTCTGCACCAGTCTTATATCGTGTTGACTTTTCCAAGGTATTTTTTATGGAAACAAACACATCGGATTTTGCCTTGGGTGCAATTTTGTCACAAATGGGAACAGATGACAAACTTCATCTAATAGCTTTTCATTGAAGAAAATTCTCAGCAGCCGAGATCAATTATGAGATCCACGATAAAGAACTTCTTGCGATCGTGGATTCCTTTCAAGAATGGCATCATTATCTAGAAAGCGCTTCTAGTCCAGTCACTGTGTATACAGATCACAAGAACCTCGAGTATTTCATGTCAGCACGCATATTGAATCGTCGTCAAGCTCGTTGGAGTATGTCTTTGTCAAGATTCGAGTTCATTATCACTTATCGGCTAAGAAAACAAGAAGGTTTGTCCGATGCCCTATCTAGACGTTCTTATTTTGTACCAAAAGAAGGAGATGCAGCTTTTGAGCAACAAAGAACGGTCCTCTTGAAACCGGAGCAATTTCATCTCTGAGCAATGAAATCAACATTGACTGTTGATTCAACTTTTCTCAAGCAAATTCAGTCCAGTATGTCCTCAGACCCTCTTGTTCATGATATTGAGAATAATTCTTCTAAGTCTCATGATTCTTCTAAGTTCGAGTTCAAGAATAATCTATTATATTTTGAAGGACGCCTATATGTTCCAGAAGTAGAAGCACGTTTACGTGTTCTTCAAGCACGTCATGATTTTCCAACAATAGGACACTTTGGATATAATAAGACTTTGGAACTCATATCAAGATATTTTTGGTGGCCACAAATGTGGAAGTCAGTCAAAGACTTTGTACAATCATGTAATATTTGTTCAAGATCAAAAACTCCTCGTCATCGACTTTACGGACTTCTTCACCCATTACCTATACCAAAACAACCATGGTTTTCTGTTTCTATGGATTTCATCACAGATCTTCCAAGCTCAAGATCTTATGATTCTGTATTTTTGATAGTAGATCGTTTCACCAAGATGGCACATTTTGTGCCATGTACAAAATCTATCACAGGTGAAGAAATAGCTAAGCTTTTCATTGATAATATCTATCGCTATCATGGATTACCTAAAGATATCATATCGGATAGGGAAATTCAATTTGTGTCGAGATTCTGGAGGACTCTTTTCAAGATTTTAAAAGTGGACATAAAACTATCTTCGACTTTCCATCCTCAAACTGATGGACAAATAGAGCGCGTAAACCAAGTCTTGGAGCAGTATTTAAGGTGTACCATCAATTATCAACAAGATGATTGGACAACCCCTCTGCCATTGGCAGAGTTTGCTTATAATAATACGGTACATTCCTCCATGCAACAAACACCTTTCTTTGCCAATTATGGCTATCATCCACGACTTGATGCTTTTGATTTTTCAAAAGTTGATAATCCTGCAGCAGAAGATATGGCAAATCGGTTGTCAGAGTTACATGCAATAATGAAGGCGTAATTAAAGGAAGCTCAAGAACGACAAAAGATAAACGCAGATGTATATCGTAAGGAGCAACCACAACTCAACGTGGGTGATAAGGTATGGCTACTTCGTCTTAATATTAAGACCACTCGTCCTTGCGATAAGTTGGACTATCGAAGGCTGGGACCATTTTCTATTTGTATACAAATCAATCTAGTTGCATATCGTTTACATCTACCGAAGATAATGAAAATCCATCCAGTATTCCACGTGTCTCTTCTTGAACCATACAAGACATTGGACATACCAAGAAGACAATAAGCTCCACCTCCTCTTATAGAAGTCGACAATAATGAAGAGTTTGAAATAGAAGAAGTCTTAGATTCAAGGCGACATCGAAATAAATTAGAATATCTTGTCCATTGGCACGGATATGATATTAGTGAACGCACATGGGAGCCAATGAAGAATCTTGCAAATGCAGCATAGGCGATGGAGGCTTTTCATCGACAACATCCATCAAAATCAAGATGAAAACCTTCTTTATAAAAGAAACAACATCTAGGCAAGATAACATTCTACTTTCAATTCTTGTTCGTAGCTTCGTTGTAGTAGTGGCGCTCAGGAGATGGAGAACCAACAACCAGCGGATTTAACTCAAGAGCCTTCATTTGCTGACCTGCCGAACGAGACATTACGATTGTCACAACCTTCAAGACGATGCAATCGAGATGAAGATCTTCAAGAACAACATGTTCTTCCTCGAATAGATGGTGAGATACAACGCGTTTGGTATCACGATTTGGGAAGGGACTCCCGATGTTTGGTGATTTTGCTAGAGGTAGGAACAACTCCTAATGGTGTTCCAAATATTCTATTCGAAGGAAGTTACGAAGGCCTCAATAATGATCAAATAACTGGGTGGTCTTCCCGCCCTCGTATGGGACACTACTGATGGTTGAGAGGCCCTACCAATCATCTTCGAAGAGAACAAAGATCAGAGTATGTGGCGAATACAATTCGTCGCATCATAGATTTTCTCAACATATGATGACCGCTCCTCGTGGAACTCGTCCCTAGAAGGTGGGGTAATGTCACGGCCATAATCATGTAAGCTAATAATTATATATAGAAATAGGTAGAAGTAAGTAAAAGTAGGTAAAAGTAAGTTAATTCTATAATATTTAATATAGAAGCTTCCTAGAAATTTCTTAGACGCTGCTTTGACTTCATAGGTGTCTTTAATTGACTTTTTGGATTAGAAACATGGTCAACAAGTTGGCCATGTGCCACACATGTTGTTAGCTTGAAGATCAAGCTGACTATGTGGCCTATACATAGAAAAACTTGCCTTGTAAGTCAAGGCATGTGTCGTACAAAGTCAACACATATTGAAGGTCCTATAGAACATCGCCACGTAGCCCCTAGTTAAATAGTATATATAGAGACAAGAGTGAAGCCTTCTTCACTCTTATCAACTCCTTTCTTGCTTCTAGTCTAGTTTCCAGGGTCTCTAGTTTTCTTGTCTTTTGGCAATAGCCATTCTAGTTTCTCTTTCAATATACATACTTATTTATTTATATTTTGTTACCTTTCTTTGAGTGAAGGCTCACTTGTTTGGATTGTTTTTTCTTCGAGTTCTTGTCCTTGACATCTATAGGAGATCTTTACTCAGGATACGATCAATTTTAATTGGCAATACAAAGTAGAGATTGACAACTATGAAGACACTATTGGGATTGGTCAAAATGTGTATATTACAACAAGGGGCTACAAATTCTGTGGCACATATGATGAATGGAATGCATAAGGTACTAAGAGATTTTATTTCAAGAATAACAATGCCTTTTCTAGATGATTTGTCAATTAAGGGATGTGAAGAAGAAAGAAAGGATGAGACATTAGATTCAAAGGGATGTAAGAAGTTTGTGGCAGATCATATTGATGATTGTGAGAAGATTTTGACAAGGCTAGAAGAAGTTCATTTAACCTTATCAGGGACAAAATCAATATTTGGAGTAAAAGAAGTTTTGGTAGTAGGGCACATGTGTGGTTCATATTGATGCAAACCAAGTAGGGAAAAAGTTGATATTATAAAAAAAATAAAAGAGTGTGCAAATATGACAAAAGTCAGGAGGTTTTTAGAAGCATGTATTTTCTATCATATATGGATACCTCATTTTGTACATATAGTAGATCCATTATATGAGTTATTACAAAAGAATTAAAAATTTCAATGGAAAGAAGAACAAAGAAAAACTATGGCAAAGTTAAAAGAATTTCTTTCTTCACCTCTAACTTTGAAGAAAGTAAATTATGAATGTGGAAGGCCAGTAATACTAATAGTTGATGCAAGTCCAATTGGAATAGGTTGGGCAGTTGGACAAGATGATGAACAAAGGAATAGCTATGTAATAAGGTTTGGAATAAAGGTTTTGAATGCTAGACAAAGGATATATATATAAATATGTATAAATATGATAGATTTAGAAAATAATGTGGGTACAAATTTTTATACTAATGCATTATCAAAGAAAGAAAGTATATGTTTGAATATACCATTAGAAATATTTTCAAGAGATCTATATGAAGAAAAATGGAAAGACATTGGAGAGTATTTAAGCACATTAAAGCGACAAGATGGTTGGACAGATCAAGAATTTAAGAAAATCCAAAAGAAAGCCTATGGATATTTTTTACGCGATGGATATTTATGAAAGCATCCAAAGAAGAGAGGAGAAGTACCACAGCAAGTGATATGTGGTTTAGAAGCTCAACAAAAGATTATTAAGGAAATTCATGAAAGTTTATGGGCAAGGCATCGAGGTATTTGGGTAATATTTATTAAGTTGAAAGAAAAATATTGGTGGAAGGGCATATGTAGGGATGTGGTGGATTTTGTAGGATCATGTAAAACTTGCCAAATATATTCAAATATTCATCATCGAGATGGTTTGTATCTTATATATCTATTAATAATTCATTATAAATGGGTGGTTGATTTAGTTGTAATACCAATGGAATTTGGTCAGAGGAAATATTTGATACTTACTCGGGAAGATTTGACAAATCAAGTAGAGGAAAGAACACTTTCAACAAAGACTACGGAAAGAGTATGTCAGTTTATATTAGAGGAAATTATTTGTTGGTATAGATGTATTGGAAAAATCACTACAGATAGAGGAGAATTGGATGCAAATGAAGCACGAGAGTTCTTTGAAAGGATGGGTATTAAACTTGCATTGACAACAGCATATAATCCAGAAGGGAATGGCAAGAGTGAACGTGGACATTCTCTAATTATTAAAGAATTGATTAAAGCATACAAAGGCAAGATAAGTGATTGGCTTAAATTATTACTATTTGTATTATGGGCGGATCACACAACTCATAGTACGATTACAGGATACATGCCAGTAGAATTGATGTATAGTCAAAAACCGGTAATATTGATAGAGGAGGTTGTATCAACTTGGACTATATTACTTTGGGAAGATGATTTAACAAGAGAAGAGTTATTGGCATTACAAATTTGACAACTTGAAAGAAGGTCCGAGGACATTGAAGTAGCTATGAAAAAGTTGAAAGAAGTGAGAGAAAAAAACAAGGAGAGGTTTGACAAAAAGCATCAATTGCATCCAAAACTAATTCAAAATAGTGATTGGGTGTTGGTTTATGATAGTAGTTTGGACAACCAACATAGTATGGCAAAGAAATTTGCAAGGAGATGGTTTGGACCTTATATTGTCAAACAAGTGCATGAGAATGGAACATACTTATTACGAGAACTGGATGGTGCAGATTTAAAGATACTAATAGCAAGCAAGCGAATCAAATTATTTAATCAAAGAGATAAATACATTTTTTTTTAATGAAGAACAAAATATAATAGGAGATATTGAGATAGAAGAAAAAGAGCAAAATGAAGATCAAGAATTTGACCAAGATGAAGAATATTCGATATTAATATAATGAAGGAACTTGGTGCATAGTAGAGGATGCACAGGTTCAGAGGGGGTGGATGTTGTGATGTAACATGGCTAACAAGTGAAAGGGTGAAGAAAATATCATGTTTTTAGGATCTCACTTCAAAAATATTGTAGCAAATTATCTTGGAAAAATAGATATTAGTCAAAGGGTAGAAAAATTAAAGGTGCTAATGCTGCCTTTTTACAAATTATGCTTCTATTTACTTTGTAAGGCCATAAATAAGAAAAAACAAGGTAGACTAGAAAAATAAAGAATATAGACATATGTAGGGAGGAGTTAGGAGTACAAATTAGTAAAAATTACCTCAAGAAGACGAAAGTTGATACCCAAAGAGGACCGGTTATGAACCTGGGTCGAAATCAGACCATGAGGCACAAAACTGCGCTCTGACGGCGACTCAAGGGTTCTTTGGGAGATCGGAGAGCCAAATTGGAGAGAAGACTTGTGGAGGGATTTTTGAGAGATAATTTCATATCATTTGGATCAGTATTGGATTTTTGAGGGATTTTCAAAGCAAGTGACATTCTCTTTGAATTCAGATCTTTGAGAAATAAAACTGGTTTACAAATGTTTGGATTTCATGTCTTTTGTAGCATTTTTATAGGTGAAAATTTAGAGACTTATTGATATGCTTGTTGTAAATGTGCGTAAGAGATTTGGAGTCAATCGAATAGCTAGATCGATACATATGAAGGTTTTTGTGGGCTAAGGTCTTGAAATTTAGGGTTTTAAGGACCAGTAAGGTTTTCTTAGATATCTAGCAATCTACTAGTTGGATTGGAGAGATTTTTGGTTTTATCAGTAGAAGACTTGATTTCCTATATGCAAGTAAAATTTGGAAGCAATCTAATAGTAAAAAAGAAAGATATCAGTGCTGAAAGTTGGCATCAAGATTGGAGAAGGAGAGACGAACTCACATCAGAGCGGAATTTTGAGGTCATCGAGTAATTGGTAAGTGTGATTTTCTTCAAAATTTTTGTACTGGTTTCTAATTTAAACTCCAAGAAGTATGAAAATTTTGAATTATAATTTTTAGTTATTTAATTTTCAAATCTATGATTAGGGTTTGGTTTGAGTTAGGATTTGATTTAGGGTTTAGGGTTTGTTAGGGTTAAGATATGGTTTAGGATTTGATTTAGGATTTAGGATTTGTTAGGATTACGATATGGTTTAGGATTTGGTTTAGGATTTAGGATTAGGATTTGATTAGGATTTGATTTAAGATTTAAGATTTGTTAAGATTATGATATAGTTTAGGATTTGGTTTAGGGTTTAGGGTTTAGGATTTGGTTTAGGATTTGATTTAGAATTTAGGATTTGAATTAGGATTTGGATTAGGATTTAGGATTTTATTTAGGATTTGGTTAAGGATTGATTTAAGGTTTAGGGTTTGATTAAGATTTGATTAGGATTTGGTTTAGGATTTGGATTTTTGTAGGATTTGATTAAGGTTGGATTAGGATTAGGGTTTGATTAAAATTGAAGGTTCTATTAGATTTTTTTTTAGGATTTGACTAAGTTTTTTTTAATATTCTTTTATATTTTTTTAGGATTTTCTTATGTTTCTTTTATAACTTCAATAAAATTTAATTGAACTTTCTTAATATTTGATTATGATTATTAATAATTAATTTTAAATTTTCTATAATTCTATTGGATTGTTAGGATCTTTTTTTTTAATTTTCTTTTACCTTTTACAACCAGGAGCTCGATGCATTTTCAAACAAGACTTCATGTAATACGACAACGGTCCGAGATGTTTAATATTTTTTGGGATTTGCCAATTATTATTGGATCTTCATCAAGGAATTCTCTTGAGTTGCAACTCTACCTACATATTTGACTTGTAAAGACAAACTCTAGTAGAAATAAGAAGTAGAAGCAACATTTGAAGCTTTAAAGGCAACCTTTATTTTTGCACTAATCTTGTATCGCATTGACTTCTCTAAGGTATTTTTTATGGAAATAGATGCATCAAACTTTACTTTAAATATTATATTATCACAAATAGGAATAGATAATAAACTTCATTTATTAATTTTTCATTCTAAGAAATTTTTAGTAGTTAAAATTAATGATATAATCCACAACAAAGAGCTTCTTGTAATTGTAGATTCTTTTCAAGAATAGAATCATTATTTACAAGGCGCTTTCAATCTAGTCATCATGTATACAGTGTCGTAATACGTGAAGTCTTGCTTGAGAATGTTCCAAGCACATTGCTGTGAAAGGTAGAATGGAAATTGCAATAACTAAATCTTAATTCTAATAGAACACTAACAATGCTAAACAAGCTTTAATCAAATTCAATGAAACCTGAAAGGAATTCCAAAGAAATAATAAGAAATCTTAAAGAAATATTAGAATGATTTCAAACATAGTCAATCTTAATTTAATCCTAGTTGAAATCTTACTTCATTCAAACTTTAGGCCAAAAACTAACTAAATCTTAAATCCTAAATAAACTCAAATAAAATCATAAATCCTAAATCAAATCCTGATCACATCCTAATCAAATATTAAACCTTAAACCAAACCATAAATCAAATCCTAAATCCTAAATCAAATCCTAAATCCTAAATCAAATCCTAAATCCTAAACCAAATCCTAATCCTAAATCAAATCCTAATCAAATCCTAAATCATAAACCAAATCCTAATCTTAAATCAAACTCTAATCAAATCCTAACCAAATCCTAATTTTAAATCAAATCCTAATCAAATCCTAATCAAATCCTAACCAAATCCTAATTTTAAATCAAATCCTAATCAAATCCTAATCAAATCCTAATCCTAATCAAATCCTAATCCTAAATCAAATCCTAACCACCTCTAAATTAAATCCTAAATCCTAAACCAAATCCTAATTCTAAATCAAACTCTAACCAAATCCTAAATCAAATCTTAACCAAATTCTAAACCCAGAATCAAATCCTAATCTTAAATCAAACCTTAACCAAATCCTAGCCAAATCCTAATCCTAAATCAAACCCTAACCAAATCCTAGTAATTTCTATAACAGAATTAAACCTCAATAATTAATAAATGAGCCATTTATTTTAAGTCAAATTTTGCACACTTTTTAAAAACTAAGTTGAAAACAAGCACAAAAATTTTGAAAAGGATCAAAATTACCAAATAGATGATAATCTCAAAAACATGCTCGGGTATTGGCCGGCCTCCTTCTCTAACCTTGATGTCAATCTTCTAGAGCCAATATCTCTTTTTTTCACCATTCGATTGATTTCAAAATTCTCACACACATAGAAAAACAAGTCTAATATCTTCTCACTTAAATTTCACTCCAATCCAACTAATAGATTGCAAGAAATCTTAAAAGCTCTCACTAGACCTAAAATTCTACTTTTTGAGACCTTGACTCACTTAAACCTTAATAACCCTTAATTCAACCGTTAGATCAAGTTAAAATTTACAACATATATTAAGAACAACTATAACTATTAATCTATAAAATTTCACTTGTAGATTTGTTACAAAACTCTTGAAATCACTAGAAACATCAATCCTATTTTATTTCACAAAATCTAAGTCATCTAAAAATAATCTTAACTTTGTAAAGCTCTTTCAAAGTCATAAAAACTCCAAATCGCCCAAAACCAATACTCATAGAAATCTTATCCAATCTGCTATCAAATCCTTTTCTTGGATTTGCAAAAGTGCCCCGAAGTCGTTGTCGAGACTCGATTTTGTGCCCTAGGGCTTGATTTCAACCTTGATTCATAACCGGCCCTCTTCAAGTAACAATATCTAATTTTTTCAAATAAATTTTACTAGAATTTACTCTTAACTTTCTTTTAAAGATGCTTGTATTATTTATTTTTCCACTCTACTTTTTTTTTTCTTTATTTATGTTCCTACAAAGTAAGTAGAAGTCACCTTTCTAAAAAGGCAGCATTGGAACCTTTTAATTTTACTACTCTTTTGACTATTAACTATATTTTTAAGATAATTTACTCTAATACTTTGAACTAAGATCTCCTACATTATGATAATTTCTATACTTTTTCACCTATTAATCATGTTACATCATGACAATGGATCATAAGAACTTTGAAGATTTTATGTCAACTTATATTTTGAATCGTCGCAAGGCTTATTGGAGTATGTCTTTGTCAAGATTTGAGTTCAATATTACTTATTGGTCATGAAAACAACAAGGTTTATCCAATGCTCTTTTTAGACGTTCTTATCTTGCAACTAAAGAACGAAATGTAGCTTTTGATCAATAAAAGATAATTTTATTGAAGCCAAAATAATTTCATCTTCAAGAATTAAATCAATATTGATTGTTGATTCAACTTTTTTCAAACAAACTCAATCAAGTATGTCCTTTGATCTTCTTGTTCATGATATCAAAAATACTTCTTCTAAGTCTCTTGATACTTCTAAGTTCGAGTTCAAAAATAATCCATTTTATTTCAAAAGATACCTATATGTGCCAGAAAGAGAAGTACATTTACGTATTCTTCGAGCATGTCATGACTTTCCAGTGGCAAGATATTTTGGATACAAGACTTTGGAGTTAATATTTAGAGATTTTTGGTGGCCACAAGTGTGGAAGGTTGTGAAGGAATTTGTTCCATCATGTAACATTTATTCAAGATCAAAAATTCCTCATCATTGACCTTATAGACTTCTTCAATGATTACTTATTTCAGAACAACCATGGTCTTTTATTTCTATGGTTTTTATTACAAATCTTCTAGGCTTATATTTGTGTGATTTTATATTTGTGATAGTAGATCATTTTATCAAAATGGAATATTTTGTACCATGCACAAAATCTATCATAGGTGAAAAAACTGCCAAGCTTTTCCTTAACAATATCTATTGATATTAATGATTGCCAAAAGATATTATATCATATAGAGGGACTCAATTTATATCAAGATTTTGAAAAACTCTTTTTAAGATTCTAAATGTAGACATAAAGCTTTCTTTAGCCTTTCATTCTCTAAATGATGGATAAACAAAAGGTATAAACTAAGTTTTGAAGGAATATTTAAGATGTACTATTAATTATTAACAAATAAATTAGAGAATCTTCTTGCCATTGGAAATTTTTTTTTATAATAATATAATATATTATTCTATGCAACAAACACCATTTTTTACTAATTATGATTATCATCTATAACTTAATACTTTTGACTTTTCAAAAATTGATAATCCTACAACAGAAGATTTGACAAATCATTTCTTTGAGCTACATACAACAATGGAGGTACAATTAAAAAAAGCTCAAGAATAACAAAAGAACAATGTAAATGTCTATCAAAGAGAATAACCACAATTCAATGTAGGTGATAAGGTATGGTTACTTCGTCGTAATATCAATACTTCTCATCTTTGTGATTAGTTGGTCTACTGCAGACTTTGACCTTTTTCTATTTGTAGATAAATTAATCTAGTTGCTTATTGATTACATCTATTGGAGTCAATGAAGATCCATCATGTCCTGAACATATCTCTTCTTCAACTATACAATATTGTGAACATATAAGAAGAAGTTAAGTCCCACCTCCTCCTATAGAAATGGACAATAATGAAGAATTTGAAATGAAAGAAGTTCTAAATTCAAGGCATCATCTTGAAGGTTGTAACCAAAATAAATTAGAATATCTTGTCAATTGGCACGAATATGATATTAGTGAATGTACACAGGAGTTAATAAAGAATCTTTTAAATGCATCAAACGTGGTCGAGGTTTTTTATTAACAACATCTATCAAAATTAAGATGAAGAATAGTAAGTCTTTATTATAAAAGAAACAAGGTCTAAAAAAGATTGTATTCTACCTTCTATCCTTGTTTGTGATATTAAAGAAATGGAGAACCAACAACCAATGGATTTGATTTAATTTTTTTTTTTTTTTTATTGACTTATTAGACAAGACATTACATTTGTTACAACCTTCAAGATGACGCAATCAAGATAAAGATCCTCAAGAATGACATGTTCTTCTTCATATAGATGGTGAGATACAATGCATTTGGTATCACGACCTTAAAAAGAACTCCCAATGTTTGGTGATTTTATTGGAGGTAGGAACAACTCTTGATGATGTTCCAAATGTTTTATTTGAAAGAAGTTATGAAGGCCTCAATAACAATCAAATAACTGGGTGGTCTTCCCTCCTTGGTATGGGACACTATTAATGGTTGAGAGGCCTTATCAACCATCTTTGAAGAAAACAAAGATTAGAGTACATGACAAATATAATTCACCACATCTTGGATTTCCTCAACATAAAATGACCACTCCTCATGGAACTTATTTCTTGAAGAAAGGGTAATATCATGGACATATACATGTAAACCAATAATTATTTGTATGATTAGATAGAAATAAATAAATTATAAATTATAAATAATTATGAAATAAATAATTTTTAATTTATAAAAAATTATAAATTAAATTTTTTTGGTATTCCAAGAATATTTATTAAAAAATATAATTAAAATAAATTTCAACCATCCTATTTTTAACTTTATTATTCTACCAATTATATTATAAATGAGACTTATTTATCTAATTCACTCAATTTTTCCTATACTCAATTTTGCCTTCACTTAATTTTGCCTACACTCCTACATACCTCTTCTATATCACATTAAAACTTATAAATCTCATGTCCTATACTTACTATTTAAAACAACAATATCTACATTTGCTAGTCTTAGTAGCATTTATCACATTGACTCATCACTACACTCTTGTAATTTCTAATTTTTTATTAAAAAATTACAAAAAAATATAAAAAATATAATTATAGGAGTATCACTTTTTATATCAATTCAAAACTATTTCTATACCAATGCCTATATTCATTCCTCTACATAATTCAACCATCAAGTACAAATATAACTTCCTATAAAAAAAATACAAATGCTTTTACAACAAAGAAATTACATCTATAACCAATTAAAGAATCTAAAACCATTAATGTCTATCTTATAAATAATTTTTTAATATATATTTAGATATGTTCTTATTAAAATATTTAAATAATTTATTTAAATTACAAAATCAATAAAATGCATTAAATCATTTGGTATTTTATTAACATATACAAATTTAAATCTAAGTAAATTATTAAAAAAATAATTTAAGTATATTTTATAAGTGAATAAGAAGTACAAATAAATAACTTTAATTTTTTTGAAAATACAACTTTTCATTATAATAAAAAAATTTCCATCTTATAAAAATATTTAGTTTTATTCTATTTTCATTCAACTTCTACTAATGAACTAAATCCATTCTTTTTTATTAAAATACATTTTTAATTCTCAAACAATACAATATATTGATCACTTTTCACTTCTACTAACAAATAAAACAATAAAACAAAACACTTCAAAAAGTACCCACTTTGCCATATGAAAAATATTTACATGTACTTAAGCTCATGCTGCAATCCATCCAATTCACCACATCTTCATCAGACCACTCTGTAATCTGACTAGGTTCACACAACTATCTATTTTCTTAAGGAAGTAGGCAAGGCACAACAATCTTAGTCAACTACTCTGAAGATGCCATTGCTTGCACCTACAAGAGCGACATACTAAACCCAGTTTAATAGCTGTCTTACAACTCAACAAACCATGTGATTTTGCAACTTGTGCCAGTAAATGCATGCAAACCAACCTATTGCTAATCCAAGCCGTCCACTAGATCTTGTCGTGATATTAGCCACCAAGTCAGCTTTGCAATGAGATTGTTGTTCTCATGCACTACATCCACCAATCCATCCATTTCACCACAGTTAGTAGCAGACACACTTGCCTATTTTTTGCCCCCTTTTTTTTTTTTTTTTTTTTTTTTTTTTTGGAGGAAGCAATCTTAGTCGACTATTCTGGCGACTACATGTGGCTTGATTAGCCTTTTTTTATTTGTGTATAGAAATTGAATGCTCGGAAAAATTACTGCCTTGCGTGTGGGGGAGTAATCGGGTGCGGTATTGCTGTTGCTTACACTTGTAGCAGCGTATTGACTGCCTGACTTAAGGACAGCGTGTTGCGACCATTTGTTGCAGATTAAAGTCGACAAGATGGGTAGAAGTAGAAAAATCGTAGGACTGCATGGGTGACCGAATACACTGACGATGATACTATGAGCATTGTATCGACCTTCTGGTTTTCTAAATACAACAATGGACTAGAAGTAGAGGGAAAGGTTAATGAAAGCACTTTTGATGCACCTTGACTACTTGCACTGGGCTAGAGATGTGATCCTCATCTGGTGTCTCCGAGCTTTGTAGAGACGGCGAGTTTCTTCATTATTGCACCTTGTGTTGAACCGCGAGGTAGTTCTGTGGGTTCGTGCTTGATTGGTGGTGCTTCTTAGCATCCGAGGATGTATTGGATTTTAATATAGAGGCGTTGATGATTAGGGTCGCGGTGGATGACAGCTGACCAGTGTTGATCCGCAGCAGCTTACTTTTACGCAACCGTGGCAAGTTCGATTGATTGATTGCTTTCTGGAGAATCCATTGCCCTCCAGTGAGCTCGGGGCTGCTTAACGGAGGCCAGAAACTCTTCTGCCTCCTATCACAGATTCCTTGCTGGAGTGCTTTTTTCTCCCTACCTTAGAATGCATTCACCCAACTGCCAGCAGTATGGTGGGTTGTTCTTGTCGACCATCACTTTTCATTGGGTAAGGACACAGCATCAAAAACAAATGATCACCCTTCACAAAAGGTTAGTTGATAAATGGCAGGCGCATGAGATCGAACGAGGCCATCCAGCCCGTGAGAATTACAACAAAAACGAGCTCACTCAATCAGGATCTGATAGTCATGCAGAACAATCAAGTGTTCGTTGTAGGGGAATCAGCATGGCAATGATCCAACAATTCATGATCTTCATACATGATAGGCGCATTGTGAGTTTGATCAGGAAGGAGGATGATATTTTTGAGCTGTTGTCATCAAAGTTATTGCTGGAGCCGGTGCATTCTGCAAAGATTCGTGCGGCTGCAGTATTGGCTGGTGCTTGCAATTGCTCTAGCTGGATGTATCCTCACGTCTTTGAAGGGTGAGGTCCTTTCCAACGTCAGACGGTGGGTTGTTGAGGACACACTTAAAGACGTAGCGAACAGCAGGGCATCTAGAAGCACAAGGGCCAAGGATCTACTGGCGGAAGTGAGCAGATGGCTTTAAAGACTTCGTGTTATATGGTTGTGGAGGCTAGTAGGGAAATTGTTTTGCGAGGAAGAGGGTGTTGCACAGAGTAGGCTGAAGGCTGCAATTGTCCTTATTTAGTTGAGTCTTGCTTGGAAGTGTGCGGTCCTATTCTTCTTGTTAAGGATAGGGAACGAGTGTGCGATCAGCAATTGGCATCAATGGGGCGATTCAACCTCAAGGGGAAAAAAAGAAAAGAAAAGACAAAAAACAAACAGAGTTGGTTATGGACAAACAATGCAAAAGGAAACATTTTGTAATTGCAATCAATATGCAACTGGATAAATTTAATTTTTGTACAATAAACAGGTCTGGTGTTCAATAATCAAACTTATTACAATGTCAATTAGTCTTGATATTACAACATTAATAATTATATCATCTCATTAACTTTGAATAGTTATTGTTCTTTTTTTAAAATATCAGAATTTATGTATTTTATATTTTATTTTATTTTCATTTTTAGGTCTCTATAATTTGTATTATCATTGTTGTATGAAGCAAAGTATTTTATTTACTAAAACTTTTGTTATTAAACTTTTAACTTTTCAAAATTCAAAAGAATCAAATCATGGACAATAATCACGGTTTGAAAAATAAATAAATAATATTAAATAGAAAAATAAATTATATTATTATTTATAAATTTTGCTAATAAAAAGAACATTTTTAAAATTTTTTAGTGATTATTAATGATTCACCACAAATATTGCTCTAATACTTAATTGGCACCTTATATTTGTACACTAATTTCAGAATAAAAATTTAAAGATGATTTAGTATCAAATATTAATTTATAAAAGATCAACTTTCAAAACTTGAATACAAATAAGTATTCTTAGTTATGTATAATATCACTTACAAGTTTATGAAATCAGTAAGTATTATAAAAAAATATTTAGTTTTTTCTTCACTAATAATTAATTTTATATTAGATATAATATATGCTACTTTGATTAAATAATCTATCATTACAAAAATGTAAGAATAAAATTTTGAAATTAAAAGATTTAAAATAAAATCTATTGAAATAAATGACCAAAGGTGCTTTGAAATAAATAGAGGTTAAAAAAATCTATATAGTTGATAATGTGGAGTATTTGTTTTAGAATAAATATTACAAGATTAAAATGATACTTTGACTTTATTTTATATTTGAATCTACCAAATATTTCTTAAAATTAGCTCCTAAGTCTTTTTATATCCAAAATATAATGTTGTAAGATAGTCATATTGTGCTTAAAATGCACATAATTATACTTGATCTTGAAGGATATAAATGTCTCTTACAATTTAAAAGTTTGTCTTTAAAATCAAAAATAAAAGATTCATTATAAAGGTTATTATTAGCAACTAATATAAGATAGTTTCTTAATATATCTTATTAAAATTAATTTAAAAAAATATTAAGTAGAAAGTTTTACTTATTGGATTAAAGATGAAATTTCTCTTGTTTTAACAAAATAGTCTATTGTTGATTATATCTGGTTTTTTTTTGTACAAGATAAGAATTTCTAAGCAAAGCATCTAATAAGCCTTGTTATTTTTTCAAATGATATGTAATATTAAATATAAATTTTAAAAAAGACATGCTTTAACATGCTTAGAAAAAAATTAAGACAAATATAGAAGTAAAATATTTGAAACATTTGTGACCAATATAAACTATGATTAAAAAAGAAGTACCTTTTATGTAGTATTTCCATTCTTAAAATAAATCCACAATAATAAGAATTTCTTTCTTATAAATTTTATAACTAATATTGATTATTGAAAAAAATTGAAGATAAAAAGTAATAGGATAAAATCTAATATTTATGTCTATTTTTAATATAATAGGTTAATACCCGGTGCATTCTCAGACCTTACTAAATATTCAGATTATAAATTTAGATTATATAAAAAAATAAAAAAAATAAACTCCAATAAATAGGAGATAAGAGAAATTTTGTTTTTAAATCTGAAAGTGTTGTTTTTATATCTTTATTCTACTATAAATTTTCTTTATAAGTTAAACATATAAATAAAACAATAATTTTAAAAAACATATTATACTTAGTTTAAAAAATTATACTTAGTTTAAAATATAATCTTTCATGTATTTCTTTCTTTAATATGTATCAAGTTGTAGGCTCATTTTAGATCATTTGTAATACAGATCTTAGCTTTATTTAATTGGCCAATAAATTTGAATATTAAAAAAAAAAAAAAAAAAAAAAAAAAGTTAAACCTACCAATCACCTACAAACACATATAAAAGCAAAAGCACATCTATAAAGCTTCTAAATAGCTTCTTCATAATACATTGTAAAATTTACTTATTTTTATTTACTTCTACATATTTATATTATCTAAATAATTATTAGAGTAAATATTTATTTTCATAATATCTTTTCATTATTTCAATTTTTTTCTTCACAAAAATAATTGAAAAACTTACTAAAGTTTTGAGTGTTAGATAAAAAATTACAATATTTTTATTAATATATTTCTTAAAAGCAAGAAATTCTTTTAGCTATAATTATTAAATTAAATCAAATAGTAATTGAGTTCTTTCTAAATTTTATATTATATAATTATATAATTTATTTTTAAAAATATTATTTTCAAATATATCTTAATATTTTTTATATTATATTTGAGGTTCTATTGTAATTAAAATTTTAATAAAGACTTAATATTATATAAATTGAAAATAAATCTTTCTTTTTGTAGTTAGCATCAATGTCAAATAATCATCTTTTTTTTACAAATTAAAAAAATGATAAATTAATTTCCTTCTTTTATAACTTGTATAAATGCACTAACTCTAATAAATAAAGAATAAAATGGTTTACAAGTATTTGGACTAAATTTAAGTAACCTACTCTAATTTCCAATCAATCTTAAGATTATAAAATTTAAATAAAATCTTTAACTAGGAATTAAAAATTAAATGACATATTCAAATTCTAATAATAATCCATAAATAATCTCTATTAGAGTAAATTAGATCTTCTTTAAAAATACTAATTTTTTTTGAATGCAAGATCTTTATCTATAAAACATGTTAAACCTCCAATGTTTAAAAGCACCTAAACTAAAATATTTACAACTTAAAATTTTAATAATTATAGGAAGTTTAAAACATGAAAAAAATTTAGTAGTAGCATGAGACCAATATTTGATGGTTTTGATATGAAGTTGTCTAATTACAAGATTCTAATTACAACTAGATTTTTTTTAAAATTTTTTATATCTAATTTTTTCTTGCATTTCTTGAATCTACTTGATTTGATGCACCAATCTTGTATTTTATAATTTAACTTTTAACAATATAAGTATAAGACTTTGTAAAAGCATTTTTCATTTTTTTTTGGTGTTAACTATTGAAATTGGGTTATATTAATTTATGTTGGTTCTAACTTTTTAAAATAGCTTTTGAAGATCTTGAAATTTTTTTATAATTTTATTTTTTTTCTTTTCTAATATCTCCAAAATTGAGGGTAGATTATACAAGAGTCATAAATCCTATTTTATTAAAGATGCAAATTAATAAAGAGTACTTTTGGATAAAAGTGTGTCTACAAATCCTGCTGAAATAGAATTATTAAGGCATCATGAAAAATATTTTTTTTAAAATAACTTAATCTATTAATAAAATTTAAAAATTTAATTATATTCTATCAACCTCTTTGACATATTAATCTTTGACTCTTTTATAACTGTACTAGCAAGATATTTAAAATTCACACATAAAGTTGATTTTCTTGTACTTGTTCTTTTGAATTACACAAATTTTTAGAATAAATATTAAACTTCATTATTGATTTTTACTATAGGCATAGCAATAGTAATTTCATAGTTGAGATTTCTAATATAAATTATTTTTATTTAAATAATTATAAAAAATATTATAAAAATATACAATAGTTGTAAATTTGTTATTATTTTTTTAAATATAACATCTATACTTTATTTTTATCTATTTAAGTTGATTTAGGATTTACAAAAATAAAACTAAAAAATTAAATAAAACAAATTAAAAGACAATGATTTGCAACTTTTAATGTCAATTAAATAATTTTAAAAAAATAAAATAATCTACTTTTTAATAATATTAAATATCAATAAATGATTAAATAATGAATAAGTAAATAGAAATATTTGAATTAATAATATCTATCAAAAAAATAAAAAAATAAAAAAATTTGTTGTTTAATAGATCTAAGGTCTAAATTTTGATACTTTGGACATTAATAGGTTTAAAAGCTAATATATTAGAAAATTCTTCATAGACTTAGCCTAGGTTTAAAGAGATCTTGTTAAATACCTTAAATTATTATAAGATAGTAGTATCTATTGTGAAATATTAATCTATTATTATTATTCCAAAATTTAATATTTTATATCAAAATTTAATGCTTAATGTTAAAATTTATATTAAGAATTTTTTTATTAGTTTCTAATTTGTAAAAAATAATATAAAATTAAATTTTATTAGACAATACTATTATGTTACAATATGGCTATTTGATAGAATAAAAAAATTATATTATAGAAGAACTTGTTTTAAAATATAGTAGAAAATTATCTTAGAAATATAAATAATAATTAGAGAGGTAGTAAGAAAAATAAGTATTAATGATTTTTTTTATTAAAAAAAGTTTTTACTTACTTTGTAGAACCATAAACAAGATAAAATCAAATAGATTAACAAAAATAATATTATATGTAATTTTATGTAGACATAAATATAGCATTTAAGAAGATTTACTTGGATAAATCTTAAATTGATACCTACAGAAGATTGATTATGAATTAGGATCAAAATCAAACCTTGAGGCACAAAACCAGATATTGTTGTACTAAGAAGTGATATAATATATAAAAATATTATAAAAGTTGATTTATAATAAAAAAATTAAAAAATAGAGAATAAAATAAAATAAAATGATAGAAAAAAAAATGAAGAAGATCAATAGAATGAAGTAGTGAAATAAAGGATTGTGCTTATAATCATGAATTTTTGATGGATTGCATCTTATCAAAATTCAAGGAATAAGAGACCGTTGACTATATTATTTTCTTGCTTACTATTCATACTAGTAGTTTCAAGCCACATAATGCCTATGTCAATCAACAAGTTTGATGCAAATTAAATCTGGACTGGCTTAATTAATATGAACTTAACTAGCCAATTGAGTTTGTGACTTAGTATCTAATAGTATATATATGAGGCTTTTACTTTCCTTGCCTTAATTTTTATTGGACTTCAATCCTTGCTTTTATTATTCTTTTTTATATTTCAAATTTCTATTAAATTTATAAGTTTATTTCTAGATAGTTTAAAATAAAAAGTTTTGTTAAAAGAAAAGAAGAAATGAAAAAAAAATAATAAATTTTTTTTATAGATATAAGTCAAAATAGGTTGATCTGAGCTTAAGATAGAATAGTATAGTGTTGAAGTAAAGAAATATGGGCTAAGGTGAAGTGACATAGGCTGGTATTGACTTTTAGACCACTTTCTTGTTTTCTTTTTCTCAAGCTCTCTCCTTTAAGGGATAGCCAACCACTCTTTGAGTTTTTTTCATAGTATATATAGTATTTTGATTTGAAATTTTGAGAAGGTATTTTTCTCTCTTTGTAAGCTTTTCAAAAAACTTTCACTTAATCCAAGAGTAGTTAATCTAGAACTATGGTGCTATTTTGAATAAAAAGAGAGCCAATTGCTCTTCAAAGTTTTTCTTTAGATTTTTTTTTAAGGTTCTCCTTAAGGATTTTTTCATAGTATGTTTTAAATTTGAAGTTGAGATTTTGAAGAGTTATTCTTTTCTTTATAAGCTTTTCACAATGCTTTCATTCACTCTAAGAAGAATTAGAATAGAACTATAGTGTTTTTTGTGATAAAGAGAGAGCTAGTTGTTCTTTAAGTTTTTTTTGGAACTTTTCTTATAGTGTATTTAATGTTTTGATTTGAGATTTTGAAGAATTATTCCTCTCTTTGTAAGCTTTTCAAAAAGTCCTGATTTTCTTTAAGAACAATTGATATGAAGCAAAGGTGCTTTATTGGATAAAGAAGAATTAATTGTCTTCTGTTAAAATAACTAGAGGCTTTATTTATTAATATAATATGATATAGATAATTTTAGGAAGTTAAATTTGATGTATATATATATATATATATATATATATATATATAAGCTAAGTAGCTTTTTAAAGAAATATTTATTAATGAAAGAACTCAATAAAAGCAAATAAACAAGAAAGACTTTTTCAAAAAAGTATGACAATAAAGAAGTACGTATATTAAAAAGAAATTGGAATGGCTATTGCCAAAAGACCAGAAAGCTAAAGATTCTTGAAATTAGATTAAAAATAATAAAAGATTTTTTAAAAGTAAAGAAGACTTACAATGCTTTCATTCACTCTTACATCTATATATATTATCTATGAAGGAACTATGTAGTGATATTTTATAGAACCTCCAAAACGTGTTGACTTTATACAACACATATTTTAATTTGCAAGATAAGTTCTTTATATAGATGTCACATAGTTAAGTTGTTCTACAAGCTATCAATACATGTAGCATATAATTAACTTCTCAACCAAGTTTCTAACCTATTAATCAACTAAAAATACATGTAAAGTCAAAGCAACATCTATGAAGCTTATAAGGAGCTTTTCTAAAAGATATTATGAAATTAATCTATTTTTATCTATTTCTATCTATTTATATTATCTAAATAATAATTAAAATAATATATATTTTTGACATTACCTCATCTTCTAAAGACAAGTTCCATGAAGAGTACTGATTACATGTTGAGGAAGTTTAAGATGTGGTAAATTATATTTATTATATATTCTGATCTTTATTTTCTTTGAATATAGTTGATAGGTCTTCTTAATTATCAATAATGTTCCATTCTATGGTGGAAAGTCCTTCCTATTATTTGATTATTGTTAAGATCTTTATAACTTTCTTCAAACAAAACATTTTTAACACCATCAAAAGTCATTACTACCTCCAATAAAATCACCAAACATCAAGACTTTGTTTGCAAGTCATAATATCAAAAGCATTGTATCTTGCCATCTATTCAAAGAAAAATATGACATTCTTGAAGATCTTCATTTCTATTACATTATCTTCAAAGTTGTCATAATTGCAATATTTCTTTTGATAAGTTAATAAATAATGGCTTTTTAGTTGAATTTTCTGGCTATTGATTTTTTATCTCCTTAATGCCACAATTATATAGAAATTACAAATAAGAATAGAACATAGAATGCAATATTTTCTAAATTGTATTCTTTTTATGGCAAAGATTTGTTATTTTTCATCTTGGTTTTGATAAATGTTATTGATGAAAAGCTTTGACCTTCTCTATTGCATTTATAACATTTTTTGTTGCCTCTTATGTATATTCATAAATATTGTATCGACACTAATGAATAAGATACTCCAACTTATGTCAGTGCTGCCTTAAATCTAAGACTTCTTTTAGTTTGAATTCTTCATTATTACCTACTTCTATAAGAGTCAATGGTATTTGTCTTTTTTTTTGAGATATTCACTAATTTATATGACTCTAAAAGAGACACATAAAATAAAAGATGGATTTTTATTGATTCTAGTAGATATAATCAATAAGCAATTGGATTGATTTATTCACAAATAAAAAATGGTTCAAATCTATGATAATCCAACTTGTCACAAGAACAAATAGTTTTAATATTATGACAAAGTAACCATATCTTATCACCAATATGGAAATAAGGTTGTTCCTTGCAATAGGCATTTTTATTCTTCTTTTGTTGTTCTTGAGCTTTTTTTGGTCACACCTTCATTGTTATATATAGTTCACATAAATGATTTTTTAAATATTTTGCTAAAAGATCATCAAATTTTAAAAAGTAAAAAATAACAAGTCATAGATGATAATTGTAATTATCAAAAAAAGTGCTAATTATGTAGAAAAATATATCATGTTATTATAAGTAAATTTTACTAATGGCAAAAAAATTATCTAATTATCTTATTAGTAGTTGATGGTATATGTTAAATATTGTTCCAAAACTTAATTATATACATTATTTGTCCATTGATTTGAGAATGAAAAGTAAAAGATAGTTTTATATCTATCTTTAGAATCTTAAAAAGCATTCTCTAAAATCTTGATATAAATTGAGTTTTCTTATTTGATATAATATTTGTAGATAATCCATAATAGCGATAGATATTATTAAAGCAAAGCTTAACTATTTCTTCACCTATAATAGAATTTATACATAGTACAAAATGTGCCATCTAAGTGAAACAATCTACTATCACAAATATAAAGTCATAAGAACTTGAAACTAGAAGATCCATAATAAATTCCATAGAAATAGAAGACCATGGTTATTCTGAAATAGATAATGGTTGAAGAAGTCTGTAAGGTTGATGATGAGGAGTTTTTCATCTTGAGTAAACATTACAAGATTGTACAAAATCTTTGATTGCTTTTTTTATTTGAAGCCACCAAAAATCTTTAGATATTAGTTTCAAAGTCTTATTGTATCTAAAATGTCTTACTGCTAGAAAGCCATGATAAGCTTGAAGAATACATAATTGAGCTTCGCCTTCTAAAATATATAATGAACTCTCAAAATATAATAGATTATTCTTGAATTCAAACTTAAAATTATCATAAGATTTTGAAGGATTTTCTTTAATATCACAAATAAGAGGATCAAAAGACATATTTGACTAAACTTGTTTAATGAAAGTTGAATCAACAATTGATATTGATTTTATTATTTAAAATTGAAGATGCTTTGGCTTGAAAAAAATTATTTATTGTTAATCAAATACAACATTTTTTTCTTTAATATAAGGTGAGATTTGCCTAGAGAGTGCATTTGATAAATCTTAATATTTTTTTACTTAGCAAATGATCTTGAATTCAAATCTTAATAAAGGCGTGCTCCAACAAACTTGGCAATGAATCAAAATAGGTGTTGACATAAAATACTTAAGATTCTTATCATTTGTATATACAGTGATTAGATTAAGAGTACCTATTAGATAATGGTACCATTCTAGAAACAAATCCATGATTGCAAGAAGTTCTTTCTCATGGATCTTGTAGTTGATCTTAATATTGTATTATATGTGTTCTTACTTGAGAATGCACTAGGCACTTAGCTATGGAAGATAAGTAAAAATGTAACAATAATTCTATCAAGTCTAATAGAGTCTTAAATAAACTTCAAATAATTTCTAATTAATCCAATTAAACTTTAATCTATCAAAATTAATTGAAAAGAAGTCACAAAATAAATATAAAGAAGTCATGATTTAATTTTTAAAAAAATAACAAAAAATATTAAAGAAATATAAAAAAAAACTTTTATATAAATTAAATATTAAAAATAAAAATTTAAAAGTAAAATTAAGTATTTTAAAAATAATAAAAATAAAAATCCTAATATAATCTTAATTAAAATCCTAATTAAAATCCTAATTGAATTTTAATCAATCTCTTAGTTATATGTTAATGAAATTCCAAAAAAATCTTAATAAAATCCTAATTAAATTCTAATTCAAATCCTAGACCAAATCCTAATTCTTAATCAAACCTTAGACAAATCCTAAACCAAATCCTAATCAAATCCTAGATCTTAAATAAATTCTCAATAAATCCTATGGTAAAATAGAACCTCAAAAATTAATAATTGAGTCGTTGATATCAACTCGAAATTTACATATTTCTTAATATCTTAGTTAGGAAAAAGCACAAGAAAGATGAAATTGATCACATTTATCAATTGAATGAAATGCAAGACAATCCAATGAAGTGTTAGTCAATCTCCTACTCCAATATAAATATTAAACATCTAGCATCAATATCTCCTTCTTGAACCATTGAATTGCTCTCAAATTTCACCCAAACATTAAAAATTTAGTCTAATATTCATGAAAATATAAATAAATAAATGAATAAAAAATCACTTCAATTTAATTAATAAATTATTAAAGATCTTAGAAAAATTCATTGACCTTCAAACTCCAATTTCTAAGACCTCAACCTATAAAAACCTTCATATACTTCAATCTAATTGTTTGATTGATCTTAAAATTTTTATACACATTAATAACCAAAAATTCAACTCTTTGTCCAAATCTCACTTATACACATATCATAGAATTCAAGAAACCTTCAAATTTGTAAACATATTTTTATTTCTCAAATCTTAATTCTACCAAGAACATCATTAATTTTGAAAATCTCTCAAAATTTTAATATTAATTCAAATGATATGAAACCAATGCTTTAATTTTTTCTTAAAGTCTACCTTCAAATTCCACTCTTTTATCTACAAATAAATCTCAAAGTAATTATAGGTGCATGGTTTTGTGCCTTGGGGGTCTGATTTTGATCCAAATTGATAATCGGTCCTCTCTAGATTTTAATTCTTGGCTTTTTGAGGTAAATTTTATTAAAATCTATTCTTAATTTTTTTTTCTATACATGCTTATATCATTTAATTTTTTAATATATCTTATTTTTCTTTATTTATGGTCCTACAAAATAAGTAGAAGCTTATTTTGTAAAAAGCCAATATTAATACTTTTTAATTTTATTATCTTTTTAATTATTATTTATATTTTTAAAATAATTTTTTACTATAATTTAAAATAATATCTTATATGATATAATATTTTCTTCTCTCTTTCATTTATTAGCTATATCACATTATAATATTGGCTACTAAAACTTTTCTGGAATGAAAAGCTACTAAGTGAAGTTTATCATTTGTTCCTATTTGAAATAATACAACATCTAAAGCAAATTTTTGATGCTTCTATTTTCATAAAAAATGGTTTAAAAAAATCAATGCAATACAAGATTAGTGCCAAAATAAAGGTTTTTTTCAAAGCTTCAAATGCTACTTTTGCTTCTTGATTCTATTGAAGTTTATCTTTAGAAGTCAGACATATAAGTGGAGCTACAACTTGAAAAGACTTTGATGAAGATCCAATAATAGTTGATAAATCTCAAAAAACATTGAACATCTTTTATTATTTTTGAGATCTTTCAATCCATAATAGTTTGAACTTTCTTAATATCTATTACAAATCCATCATTTGAAATAATGTATCCTAAGAAGTTGACTTAAGTAATATGAAATACACACTTTTCTATCTTAGCATGGAATCTTGCATCTTTTAGTTTTTGTAATACATGACAAATATGAAATTTATATTCTTTTGCATTCTTAGAATAGATTAAAATATTTTTTAGGTAATAGATAATAAAATCATCTAAAAAATTTCAAAAGACATCATTCATTAGATGTTGAAAATCTATTAGTTCATTTGTAAGTCTAAAAGGCATGACATTATTTTTAAAATGTCCAACTTGGTTCAAAATGACGTCTTCATTCATCTCTATCTTTGATATATATTAGATTACATATCCCTTATAGATCTATTTTTTTTTATAGATCTTAGTTTGATTTAATTGATGTAGAATTCCAAATATAAAAGGTAGAAAAAACTTATTTTTGCTGGTAATCTTTTTGAGTCTTCAATAATTGATATACATTTGCAATGATCTGTCTTTCTTTTTTACAAATAAAATTAGAGCTCTTGTTAGAAATTTGAAATGATATATGAAGTTCTTAGCTAGATTCTCTTCAATATATTCTTTTAATTTAGCCAAATCATTTTGTGATAAATTGTAGATTGATCCAAATGGCAATTGAACTCCTTCTTGAAGGTGAATTGAAGAATCATAGGAATAATGATTTAAAAGAGTATCTACATTCTTCTTTACAAATATATCTTTAAAATCTTGCTATTGGCTAGAAATGTGATTTCAAGTCTTTTTACCATTAAAAATAAGTGTGGCATAAATGACACAAGGTGATTCTTTTGCTGCAGCATGTAAAAAAGCTCTTATACTAATAAATATAAATTTGGTTGTACTAGACTTATGACTTTTTACTTGATTAATTACATTCTTAGTTATATTTTAAAAAAAAATTTAAGACTATAAGAAATTTAATCTATTTAAAGATTGTACTTTTTCAATCATAATAAATTTAAAATAATTAGATTAAAAAAAATCTAATGATACTAAATACCACAAAGCTATTATAATTTTTTGTTATTACTTTCAGTAGAGATATTTTATAATTAATGTCTCTAGACGATAATAAATGACTATCTATGACTTTTATATGAATAGATTTTATTTTCTTTATTAAAGATATATTATGTCTTTTAACAAATTCTTCATTTAATAAATAAGTTAAGGTTCTTCAATCTAGTAAGATAGAGGTTTTGAGATGTTTAGATCCTAAATTAACAACTATTGTAAAATAAAATAAAAAGATTCTAAAGAGAGAATAGGACCTTTATTAGGTATTGTAAAAGGTTCCAATCACCTGATCTCTATTATAGATGGACAAACTTTTTTTCTAATATATTGTCTTCTTTCATAGTTTTATTTTTTATTTTATTATTGCATTGCTTCTTTGAAAAATGTTGAGTAGTATGCTTTGATTTTCTACAATTTAAACACAATCCTTTTTTATGATGACGAGTCTTTTCTTGCTTAGTAAGAAGTTTAAAATGTATTGCATCAATTTTCATATCCTCTACTTGCAAAGGAATGTATTGAAAAGACAATAGTATTTCCATTAAATTGTAATAATTTTAATGTTATAATTTTCAAATTAAAATTCAAAAAATCAATTATCACATTTTATAATAAAATCAATTGCTTGACTCAATGTTTGAGGATCAACTTTATTAAGAATTAATTTTTTTATTTTATATAATAATCTATAAAAAAATTAATTAATAAGTATAATATCATTCTACTTGATATCAATTACAAGTTATCAAAATTTTAAAGTATGTAATATTATAAATTAATTTTTTTATTAAAAAATATAAATCTTATTTTTTTGTAATATATATTATATTATATTTTCTATATATAGATTAAAACTATGCTAAGAAAGCTTTTAAATTATCCAATATTAGATCATATTATTTAAAAAAAATAAAAATTATGATAATGCAAAACCAAAATATAGTATTTCAATAAATTTGACTTGTGATCTTGAAGTTGAATAGCTTTGGGATTGAAGTTCAATTGCCAAATGTATTTGATTGATGAATCCTTAAAATTTTGATCATATACCATCACATTTTTCAAATAAAGCAATTTTTGGTTTTTTAGCATTTGAATGGTGATTGACTATGTAAAAAAAAACATGATTTGAGGCAGATGTTAAAGCAACTTCAATTATTTCTATATTTATATTTTTTATCATTCTTTTTTTTTCTTGTCATGATAAATTGACTTGATACATTGTAAGCATTAACTTTCTCAATTATTCTTGCATTTGTACCATTGCACTCTTATTTTGACAAGCTCTATCATAATGATACTTAGAAAAAAAGAGATGTCTAATATTGCTCAAGACAAGTAAAAAAAGAACTTGAGAATAGAAAAAATATTAAAAAAAATATCAATTTAAAAGAAGATAATATGAAACTTCTGATATGCTTATGTATTATCAAGAAAAAAAGTAATCCACTCTTAATGAAAAAAAAAAAAAAAAAAGCTTTGATATTATAAGTGTACTCTTGTCAATTTGTCAAGAATAAGGACTTAATAAAAAAAAAAAAAAAAGTGAGAATTTTTCAAAGAAGTATGATAAAATAAAATATATATATATATATATATATATATATATATATATATATATATATATATTAAAAAAATTGGTATAACCTATCAATCAATTATAAACACATGTAAAGTCAAAACAACATTTATGAGGCTTTTAAGAAGCTTTTTTAAAAGATATTATGAAATTAATCTATTTTAATCTAATTCTATCTATTCATATTACTTAAGTAATAATTATAATATATATATGTCCATGAAACCATAACATATTCAAATCTAATGAAGTATGGAGCTATGGCACAAAGCTAAGTCAAAAAGACATGACAACTACTACATAGTATCAAGAGGCACCATGTACAATGACTTTGTTTGCTTATAAAATATGTTATAGAGAATTTTAAGGAGTAAAATTTGATATATATATATAGATATATATATATATATATATATATATATAGAGTAGCTCTTTAAAGAGCCATCACATGCTCAAATTTAATAAAGTATAGAACTATGGTGATTTGTTGAGTGAAGAAGAGGTGACAACTCTCACGTACTATCAAGGGTATGAGGTGGTAGAATTCATTTGAGTGAAAGACAATATTTGATTATATTTAATTATAGCCAAAAATCTTATATTTTTTTGAAGCAAATTTTCTCAACTAGCAACACTTACAATAAATTAGACTTATTTTTTGTTAATTAAAGTATAAGATATCAAAATAAACTTCATATGATTTTTATAAATTTTAATTTTGAATAATTTGAATGTAAATTGAATTTGTAAGAACTTTATAAAGTTGAAGTTTTTTTAAATTAATTTATTTTATTAAATAAAAAATGTTTATTTTAGTAAATTATATGAGATTTATAGCAAATCTATAAGTAAAATTTTTTGGATTTATAAAATTTATTTTATTAAATATAGGTAATTAATTTGAAATAAATAAAACTATTAAATCAAAAGTAATTATAGATTAAATAAATTAACATCTTAGAAATTAGTTTTTAAAGATAATTGAGGATTTTTTAGATTTTAAGAAATTTTTGGATTAAAATAAAAATTTCCTTTGTATATTGATGGTAAATTAATTTTTTATATTATTTAAAAGTTTTTTAAAAAATTAATAGTTCACAAAAAAATATTTAAGGTAAAAGATTTGGATTGAAATTAGAAAAGTAAAAATAAATGAATCACAAATTAAAAAAATCAATAACTTCTTATATCACTAAAAAAAAAGATAAATATTCAAAGATGATATAATACTAAGATTAGAATGGCTATTAGTAAAGATAATAAAACTAGAGACTAATGAAATATGACTAAAAACAAGAAAGGTATTGAAAAGAGTGAAAAAAAACTATATTCTTCTCTCCATATATACTATCTAACTAGGAGTTATGTGAAAATATTCTATAGGATTTCTAACATGTGTCTAATTTAGAAGATAATTTTTTTAAATGTATACTATATGACTAGCTTATAATACAAGTTGCCAATATGTTTGATATATGATTAATTTTTTGGCTAAGTTTTAAATCAATCAAATACCTAAAAATATGTTCAAAATCAAATTTACATCTATAAAGCTTCTAAGAAGCTATTCTATAAGATATTATCAAATTTGTTTATTTTTATTTACTTCTAATTATTTCTTTTTATCTAAATAATTATAAATATTAATGATGTTTAAGATATTATTCTCTCTTTTAGAAAAAAATTCCATGAAGAAAAATAATCACTCCTTAATTCTTTATTTTGATTTTCATAAATATCATTAATAAAAAAAATCAATCTTCTTTGATGTATTTATAAGATTTTTTTTTGGCTCCTTTTTCCGTTCATTAATATCATATCTGCACTAATATACAAGATATTTCAACCTATTTTGGTGCTACTTTAAATTATAGATTTCTTCTATCTCAAAATTTTAATTATTTTTTATTACTATAAAATAAAATAGTATTTATTTTTTTCTTGATATATTCACTACCTTTTATGGCTCAAAAAAAGAAACATGAAATATAAGACTTTGTTTGTTGTAATTAATATAAAATTAGGTTGATATGTTCACAAATAAAAAATTATCTTAGTCTATAATAATCCAACTCATCACAAGAGAAAATAGTCTTAATATCAGCACAAGGTAACTATACTTTGTTGCCAATATAGAATTGAATTTTTTCCCTACAATAAGCATCTTTATTGATCTTTTGTTGTTTTTTATTTTTTAACTATACTTTCACTTTCATATGTAGCTTTGATAAACAATTAGTAAGTCTATTGCTATAAAATTATGAACTTTTGAGAAGTTAAAAATATCAAGTTGTGAATGATAATCATAATTATTATAAGAATATTTTTATTAAATAGAAGAATATATTATGTTACTATAGGCAAACATTGCCAATGGGAAAAAAGTTGTCCAATCATCTAGATAGTGGTTGATGGTACATGTGAAGGTAAAATTCACCCTTGATTTTAAATTATAAAATAGCTTTTATAAAGAATTTCTTGTAATTGGCAGTATAAAGTAAAAGAAATAAAAAAAAAAAAAAAAAAAAAAACAACAACAAAAACAACAATAATAATAAAAATAGTATTAATAATAATAATAATAATAATATAAAATATGTAAAATAAGTTTAATTAAGTAATTATATATTATAAAATAGTCACAATTTATATCTAAATTTTTATCTAATAAAAATATAACAAATATAATAAATAAAAAATAAAATTTTATAGGTAATTTTATCTTTTTAATAACATAAAAATATGTAAAATTAAATTAATATAAATAAATTAAAATAACTAAAGATAAAATTTTAATTATAAAAAAATAATAAATAAAATTTATCTCATGAACAACATGCTTAAGTGAACAAGAATTTGAGCCTTGTTAAGGCTCACATGTGGTATAGAAGGGTGTCATAGAGAGGCCATAAGTCTTTAACCTTAGTCTCTTACCTACAACCAAGGTGTTATAATCCATATGAGACTTGTGCACCTTCTTATCTTAAATGATTAAACTAGCTATTGATTCATATATTTCCTACTAATAGAACTAATATTTTATTTTTAACTTCACCATGGTTTTTAAAAATACCTAATTAGCCTATAAACCTTGTATGGCTTTCAAATCTTATTCCATTTCTTTATAAAGGCTTACATGGTACTAAAATTTATTTTTACCAAAGTCTTAAAAATTACTCTAAAATTCTTAAATAAATCTAAATAAATTTTAAATACTTCTATATTTTTTATATTTTTAATATCTAAATAAAGCTATATATTTTTATCTTGGAGATTTTTTATAGTAGTAAAATAAATTTAAATCTACTATAAATCCTAATTTTTATATAAATAATTAAAAAGACATGAATTTTTTTCATGCTTTTTCTAATTATTGATTAATATTTATAGGTTTTTTTATAAATAATACATATAGATAAAAGGCTAATATATATATTGGTCTCAATAATTAAAAATTATTATTTAAAAATAAGTAAAAATACTAAATTAACTAAGAAATTACCTCCAAGACTTACTAAAATTGTAACTTATAATTTTATCTTTAATAAGACTCTTATTAGTTATAAATCCATCTAAATTCTTATAAATATACTAATAATAATAATAAAAACTCTCTAATCCTAATATTTTTATATTTAAATAATTTATAATTATACGTTTAATAATTCTTTCAATTAAAATTTATTGATAGAATTCACAATACTTTTTAAATTTAATTTACTTATTTTATTTTTTTTATTAGTTTAAGGATAGAAAAATAAAGATATTTTAATATCTATCTTTAATGTCATAAAAATAATTTTCTAAAATCTTTATATAAATTAAATAACTCTATCCAATATAATATCATATAATAATCTAGAATAGTAATAAATATTATTAAGAAATAATTTAGCTATTTCTTTACATGTGATAATTTTTACATATAATTAAAAAAAATTCATTTTAGTGAAACAATCTACTATCACATGTAGAGTCATATCAACTTAAGATTGGATGATCTATGATAAAATAGATAGAAACTAAAGACCATGGTTTTTTTGGTGTCAGTAGTGGTTGAAGAAGTCTATAAGATCATTAATAAGAAATTTTGATCATGAACAACTATCACATGATCATACAAAGTCTTTAATTTTTTTTTATATTTAAGGCCACAAAAAATCTCTTGACATTAATTTCAAGGTCTTGTTCTATCCAAATTATCTTGTAATTGAAAAATTGTAATAAGCTTAAAAAGTATGTAGTTGTGGTTTACTTTTTAGAACTTTTAATTCATATCAAAATTCATTGATAATGGCTTTATCATTTCAATTTACATTATTGTTAGGGACATAGTCCTTAGAACCTTCTAGAGATAAGTTTCTAGAACCTTCTAGAAGCAAGTCTTTGGAACCTTCTAGAAGCTTCTTAGTTGGTAGAAGATGTTAGGGACATAGTCCTTAGAACCTTCGAAAGATAAGTTTCTAGAACCTTCTAGAAACAAGTCTATGGAACCTTCTAGAAGCTTCCTAGTTGGTAGAAGTTGCTTGAGAAGCTTCCTAAATAGGAGTATATATTGGAATCGAGGCTGAAGAGTTCTTCAGTCTCGACAACACATCTCTTGGAGCTCTAGCTCACCTCTCTGGTGTTGTTCTTGTATTCATTTGATTAATCTAATTCTTGCTAGTTCTTCTTGAACTTCTTGGTAGATATCAAGTCTGTATTCTGTGTCCGTGACAATTACAAGCATAGTTTTGGATTTTAACAATATATATAGTAATTGATTGTGATCCTTATTGTTGTCGTATTTTTTGAAGTTTTCTTAAGAATACATTGGGCATTTGGCTATGGAAGATAAAATAAAACTTGCAATAAGAAGATCCCAATAATTCTAATAGAATCCTAAATAAACTCCAATTAAATTATAAAAATGCTAATAAAACTTTAATTAAATTCCAAAAGAATCTTAAAGACTTACAAAAGAAACATAAAAAATCATAAAGAAATCATAAAGAAATATATAAAATAAAATAATCTTAGAGAAAAACATCAAAAAATGTTTTTAAAATATTAAAAATAAAAATCTTAATTTGATTTTAATCAAATCTTAATATAATTTTCAATAAATACTAATTAAATATTAAATCAATTTTAATCAAATCTTAAAAATATCTTAATAAAATTATAAATCAATCCTAATAAAATCTTAAATAAATTCTAATAAAATTCTAAACCAATCCTAATCAAATCTTAAATAAATTCTAATGAAATCTTAAATCAAATGTAACCAAATTCTAACCAAATCCTAGACCAAATCCTAGACCAAATCCTAATCAAATCCTAATCAAATCCTAATGAATTCCTAAATCAATTTTTAAATAAATCTTAAATTTTAACTAAATCATAAATCAAATCCTAATAAAATCCTAACCAAATATTAATCAAATCTTAGGCTAATTCTAATGAAATTTTAATTAAATTATAATCAAATCTTAGACCAAATCCTAAATTCTAATCAAATTTTAGACTAAATCCTAATAAATCTTAATTAAATATTAATAAAATTTTAATAAATTTTAATCAAATCTTAACCAAATCTCTAATCAAATCCTAATGAACCTTAATTAAATCTTTAATAAATCCTATAATATATTGAAATATTAATAATTGTGATTGAACTATTGATATCAATTTAAAATTTTTTCACTTTTCAAAAATTTAATTGGAAAAAAATACAAGAAAAATGGTATTAATTTTACTTATTAATTGAAAAAAATGTAAGATAATCCATTCAAGTGTTAGATAGTCTCCTTTTCTAACTTTGATATCAAGCTCTTAATTTCAATATCTTCCTTTTAAACCATTTAATTGCCTTCAAAATTTACACAAATTTTGAAAATCAAATCTACTATCCATAAAAATAATTTTTATTTCAATCCAATAAGTAAATTGCTAAAGATCTTAAAAACTCTCACTAAGTCTCTAATTTCAATTTTTGAGACTTTAATCCATTTAAAATTTAGTAATATTTAACTTAATAATTTGATTAAGTTCAAGTTCATAGAGCATATTTAGCACAATCATATTTAAAAATCTACAAATTTTTACATATAATTTTGTTATAAAAATCAATAAATTACCCAAAATATCAACACTATATTATTTTGTAAAAATCAGAGTTATTTTGTAAACAAACTTGACTTTACAAAGCTCTTACAATATCATTACAAATTCAAATCCCTCAAAGTTCACATTCAAAAAAGCTTAATTTTTTTTTCTTTCAAATTCCATTCTTTAATTTACCATAGAACTCAATAAATAGTATAGGTGCTTGATTTTGTGCCTTATCGTTTGATTTTGATCTTATTTGGCAACTAGTCCTCTTTGGATATCAATTCTTATTTTCTTGAAATAATTTTTGCTAAAATCCATTTCCAATTTCTTCTTATATATTTCTATATTCTTTATTTTTCTAATCTATCTTATTTTGTTTTATTTATAGCCATATAAAATAAATAGAGATTTTTTATAAAAGATAATTCTAATACTATAAAGTTTTACTATTTTCTATCTTTTATCTATATTTTTTTATTACATATTTTTAATTAGGTTCTTCTATAATAATTTTTTTTTCATTTTTCTTTCACTTAATGGTCGTATTATTATATAACATTGTGAAGATAGGAATAAGGTCCTTGTTATCCATTTTCAATTGTTTTTTTAAAATATTACTGTAAATACTTTCTTAATTGAATTAAGATTACATAGAAATCATAAGTCTTTTATTATCAGAGGTGCAATCTAAGAAAAAAACACTTCCAAATAAGAATGCATTTATGAATCCAACTTAAGTAAATATATTAGAATACTAAAATAAATGTTACTTTAGATATAACTTAACTTGTTGTAGAAATCCTTGAAATTTTAATCTTGTTCTATTAAACTTTTTAAGCATATTGATCTTTATGTCCCTCATGTTTATAGTAGCAAGAATTTTTGAAGTCAATTGTAGGATTAATCTACCTACTTTTTTCAATTGCTAAATTTCTTAGTTTAGATATTTGACCTCATTGTTGATTTCTTCCATAAATATAGGAATAACACTTTTATTATTCACATTGATAATGTGTAAGATTTCCACCTTAAGATTGTTAACAAGATTGTAAAGATTTGCAATAGTTGCAAATTTATTCTTTCTTTTGCTAAATGTAATATCTACAATTTTTTCTTCTATCTTTATAATAGACAACCTCAACAAATCTACAAGCCAAATAAAATGAGAGTAATTTTCAACTTCTAATATCAAATAAAAATTTCTACAAAGAAAATTAGTTTATTTTTTTTAAGAAAAGAATCAATGTAAGAAATATTTTTTTATTAAAATAAATTTAGATATTTCACAAAATTTTAAAATAAAATTAAAAAATGAAATAAATCACTTAACTCTAAAATAAAAAAAGAATAATATATTAGCACTCTTGTCAAATTTTAAAAAGACATGAATCACAAATAACCAAAAGATCCATATATTCTTATATTACTAAAAATAAGTAGATAATCACTCAAAGATAGTTTAATATTAAGACTAAAATGGCTATTGTTAAAGAATAGAAGACCAAAAACTCTTGAAATAAGACTTAGAATAAGAAAAGTATTAACAAGAGTGAAGAAGGCTTCATTCTTGCCTTTATGTGTACTATCTAAGTAGGAGCTATGTAGCAACATTCTATAGGACCTCCAATACATGTCTAACTTATAAGATAATTTACATATATGCCACATGACCAATTCATAACATAAATTCTAACATGTAGAATATATAGCCAATTTTTTAATGGAATAATCATCCACAAATATGTGTAAAGTCAAATCCATATCTATGAAGCTATTGAGAAGCTTTTCTACAAGATATTATCAATTTTATTTATTTTTATTTACTTCTATCTACCTCTTTTTATATAAATAATTATTAGTGTTGATAATATTTGTGATGATAAAAAAAATCCAGTAACACCTAAATAGATTATGAGCTATATTTTTGAATTTATAAAATATATTCTTTTAATGCTTTATATGTTTGTTGTTAACTAGTAAATTGAGATTTGTGAAAATTTTGAGTTAAGATCAATAGTTAGTATAAAATTAGTTAAGGTTTAAAAAAATTGTAGTATTTAATTGGAGTTTGATTAGAATTTCTTTTGGATTTTTTAGGATTTATTTTGAATTCCTTAAAATATTTCTTTTAGTTATTTTTTTATTTTTTTGGATTTGATTTTTTATTTTTTATTATTTCTTTTAAATTTATGTATGAATATATTTTAAGATTATTTAATATTTTTTCAAGATTATTAAAGTGTTTATGAACATATTATGCTTCTTTATTTGGGATATAAATCTAACTTCAAAGTAAGATCAAATCTTTAAAATAAAAAATATTTCTTGTATATTTTTAAGCTAAATTTCATTTAACATGATATTTCAAGGATTGAATTTAGACAAAAATATTAAAAATATATATATAAAATAATCTATATATATAATTAATTTAAGTAAATTATATAATCAAAAATAATAGCAACAAAAATTTTGCATTATATTTGATATATAGTATTATATATTATTTATAACCATCAACCATGGTAATCAATTTTACTACTTTGATTAATTACTGACAAATAGCCATTTTTTTATCAGCAACTATATACACTCCTAATTTAAGTTGTTCCAATTCAAACTTCAAGATGTCTAGTTTTTGCATAAGTTAAAAATCTTTGACTTCCTTCTATTAGTTGAAACTTATTATTCTTATTCTTACTTGGATCTGCTATCATCAAGATATCTTCTATTATTTTTATCCTATCACTCTAGATTTCTTTATTTGATTGATTCTTCTAAATAATCTTTAATTAATCAAGATAATTAATAATTCTTTTTTTATAAAAAATAAATAAAATAATAAATAAATTTAAAATTTATTATATACAATCTATATAAAAAATTAATAAAATATATTCACTTCTTTAAAATAAATTATCATAATTTGATAGTCTTGTTAAACTATCAAGAATATGAATTAAGAGAAAACTTTGATAAATAAAACTCTTGTATCATTAAAGAGAAAAAGTAGAAAAATAATAAATAGATATTAGATAGAAATAAACTGTAAAAAATATCTTCAATTACAACTAATTCAAAGAGTCTAAAACCAAGACTAGATGATAAGAAAGGTATTGATTTAATTAAAGATGGTCTTTATATATACTAGCTACCAAGAAGATCTTGTTAAAGCTTCTTAGGAACTGAAAAGTTTCCTAGTTTACAATATATAATAATTTTGATTTAGGCTTTAGGATTTTAAATTTTTTTGTAAAAAGATTTTAAAGAATTTTTAAAACACAATTGATTCCATTTGAAGGTTGTTCATTCTAAATATGTCATTAAACTATTCTAAAATTATATAAATTTGTATGTATTGAAGGTTTGACCATTTTAAAATTTGAGCTAACTTTGCAAATAAGTAGAAATTTGTAAGTTTTTATTTGACCTATTCCTTTATTTTTGAAGTCTACAAATCTAATAGTGGATTTAGAATGCTCTAAAAGTTTTTCAATTTTTAAATATAAGGTCTTAAATTTAGTGCTATTTTGTTTATTTTTTTGAATTTTATCTTGCTAAAATTTTGAATTGATATATTCTTTTATTTGTGATACTTTTAATTCTAATGGTATATTTAAAATCTTCAAATTTTCTATATTTTATGAAATATAAAATTTTCAAAATTACAAAATTATTCTTTATATGATCTGTAAAAATAAATAAATAAAATTTTATAGATTTATTTATTTATTTATAAATAATGATTTTATTTAAGATAAATAATGAATTTAATAAACTGATGAACTCTTCCAATACAATCTTTATAAAATCTTTCTTTTTTTCAATATCCACCACTATTGGTTTTGTTTAATATCACTCTATCCACATTTTTATCTATATTCTTATTATAAAGAAGGTTTAGGATTTAGGAATTGAAATTACATAAATATGTTAGGTTTTTTAACCTATTTATTTTTAAATTTTGACTTGGCATATTATCTCTATCTCTTCATTTTTATTGTTAATAATTCTAGTAGTTTAAATAACTTGCTTTATAAATTCTTAGTTTGTAAGATATATCAATCTTGATTTGGACATCAGTATTTTGATTTTTATTATTTAAATTTTTTTAATAGTTTTAAAAATAATATTAAGTCCATTTAAAATTTATTTATCTTAAATATATCATTAAATTATTTTTAAATTATATAGATTTGTAGATATTTTAAAATTTAATTCTTTTAGAATTTGAGTTGACTTTACAAATAAAGAGGATTTAATAAGTTTTGATTTGATCTATTCTCTTATTTTAGAGGTCTACAAATCTAGTGGTGGATGTAAAATGCCTTCCAAGTTTTTTAATTATTAGATGTAAGACTTTTGACTTAGCATTTCTTATGGTGTTTTTTTTTTTTTTTTTTTTTTTTTGTCATTTTAAAGGTCATTATATATCTTAGTTCACTTTGATATTAAAAGAGATATTTTGAGTGGTTAATGCAATAAGATTTCTTCCTATTAATTATTCTAATATACTTACTATGTATTGCATAAGTTGTAAAGTTAGTATTGGCCTATTTCATGGAACTTTTCTTTATGCATAAAATAATTGTTAGAGTGTAAAATTTAGAGAAATCATGTATTTATCACTTGGAAATTTTAACATATTCCCAAAAAAATAACCTTGTATTTATCTTCCAAGCATCTAAGCTTATATGTGCTTATTAAATCTAAAAACAATTGTCAAGTTTCTAAAGTCAAATCATTGTTTACATCTTGAAGGCTATTTCTGGTCTATCTTATAATTGGCTCCTAGTTTTAATATAGTTGACATGACCGGTCTAGTACAATATAGACATTAAAGTGTTAGATCCACAGAATTAGTTTTTATATGATTTACAAGAGATCTTTCTTAATTTATATATTATAATAATGTAGTTGTTAGATTTTAATATTCTCAAGGAAAATGAGTAATCTTTTTTATTATGTATAATAGAATGAAATTATACAATATATAAACAATTTGTGTGGTTTTACATTATACTATGATACAACATATTTTTGCAAAATGAGTGGAAATCAAATTACAGTGAACATTTTTGACTTGATCTAAAAATTAAATTATATGTTGTCATTTAGAAGTTTTTAAAAGCATCAAGAATTTATATAGAACTATATAAGTAAGTATTATAGTGATGGATTTTTTGTTTTAAATTTATATTTGTAAGAAATATAAATATTTGATCTCACAAATTCTCATTCAAGACTCATAAATATTAGTGATATTATACATAATATAGACAAAGATCAAAATCACTAATTTATTTAAATTTATATATAAGATATAATGTTATATATATACAATGAGTTCAAACAACATGAAGGTAAATATCTTCTTAAGCAACTAATAAAGACAAATATATTATATTATTTTATTTTATTTTGATATAAAAGAGAATCTTGATCTGAAAAACATATTATCCATCATATTTGCTACAGAGACTAAAGACCTAGCTCTCACCATGTTAGAAAAATTTAAAATTATCTGAGCTTGCGCTATGTTGCCAAAGGTACATCAAGTTGTACTTGGGAAGAAATTTTGATGCACAAGATTATGTACTTATGATCTCTCCATTGTTGCATGTTACTAGATTTTATTGGCATTGTTGTAGAACTTAAAACTGTCTTACACAGAGGCTTGCGAGATAAGCCAGTTGAAAAAGATGACGGGGAGTATCTTAATATAATTATAATTGTATAAAGTAGAATTCAACTAGTAGATACATATTATTATGGATTTAAAAAAATATTGGATAAACTGGAAAATCCTGGTGATGATTCCATTTTATGTAATTGGTTTCAAGAAGGTTTACACACTTCTCTTCAGCAAGGATTAATTCATATGTAAGTCTCAACATTATAAAAAAATATCAATGCAACCATACAAAATTTATAAGGACCAAACAATAATATAAATTCTAGTACTCTAATCTATCATATTAGGCCACAATTATTATTATACAACACATGCAATCATCGACATCCATGACCTTGTTGATGGAATCTACAAAATCCCAACAATTGACTTCCTAAGCAAAATACTACCACCTTATTATTTTCAAAAATAGATTGCAATGTACTTCAACCAAATCAAATGACTCGTATAGATATTTGTTGGAATTATGGATCCATTGACTACTATCAAAGAAATTATCTAATGCCTAAAATTTGATAGTCATAAGCAAAGGATTCAACTCAAAAAGGGAGTATCATGACAACCGAAGTAAACAATGCCTCAGTATCTAATATTTCAATAGTAATAACACATTTGTAAAAAGAAGCAATAATAAAAGAACCATATATTGAGCAATAGAAGGAATTTCTACCACAACATTGAAAAACATTATATGATATATATATGTCTATACAAGATAAACTCCACACAACAACATCAAAAATTAATAACATTCTTGACTCTGCTAAAATCATTATTACTTTGGAAAAATTACTCAAATCAAATTCTAAGCTACAAACATATTTACAGAACCTATGATGACCTATCACCAATCACCCAGACACCATTGAGATAAATATAGCTACAATAGATTCAGATGCCACAATTGTATACATTTAGCTTGGATAATACACAAAAACAATTGTCCTAGTCAATGAGGGATTAAGTGTTAATGAAATGGCAGATCATCTAAGGAAATATTTCCAATATTGCAACTAGCTACACCAAAAATAGCCTCATTTATACTAAATATGGCAAACAACACTCCCATAACACCACTAGAAATTCTAGAAGACTTCTCCATATCCATGCAAAGCATGCTGACACCCGCCACCTTTGCCATCATCAATATGCCGACTAATAGCTATTTTCCGATAATATAAGGACAACCTTGGCTTAGTGAGATGAGTGCAACTCAGGATTGGTGTCAAAATTGCATCACCCTAACTAAAGAACAACAACAAGAAGTTGTACCAATAGAAAACTGTGTTTCAAGGGCTCGAGATACAGAGGTACGCAAATCACTGGTACACCATGGCCACCGAAATTCACTTCAAAAGAAGAAATGTTTCTACACCACGTCAACGAAAACCTCGTCTCGTTTGCGAAAATTCAGCGCGTAGAGCTAACTACATGCAACGAAGAAGAATTTGACATTCTATTATATTTTTCACGGGAAATATCAAGCGACTTTAAACGGAAGGAGGTACCAGCAAGGATCCCAGTCACTAACGAGGTGGTTGCATGATGTAACATAAAGAATACAACTCATCAACGTAAGAATCAACGATGATCCCAAAAACCTCAAGATTAAGTTTGATGCGTTCAAACAAGCAGCAATGAACCTATTATAGGAATTTAAAGACATATTCGCATGGTCACATGAAGACCTAAAAGGCATATAGGTACATATCGCAGAAAACACCATCGACCTCCTACTTGATGTGACATCCGTACAACAGCGCCGGTATCATAAGAATCTGAATTATGCCGAACTTGCCCGTTCGAAACCAGATACACTACTAAAGGCCCAGTTCATGTAGCCTATTGTTTCAGCAGTGTGATTGTCATTGCCCCAAGTTACAGATCAGTCTCACTACCAACTATCACATGTTTATCCTCCTTGAAGGTCGCTTTACCAACCTTTCTCACAAATTGGCATTGCTTGATTGGTTACAGACAACCTAAACAGTTATGTGAATGAGAGGTCAAACTGCGAGAATATGGACACACAGATATATCATTGTTTCCAGGCCGACAAAATGTGATGTACCTGAGCATGATGCGAACTGGTACAGTGCCTACACAACGACATAATGTCATAAACCTATACGCAAAAAATAAGCTGAACACGATGATCCAGACTTCGTGCAATCGACAGTACTGTTTCCTACCCAAACGGCATCGTCGTCACCAGATTCGGACATGAAACAATCCCCAACACTTCACCGCCTTAGCACAGACCAACCGCTACCACCGAGATGAGCGTCCATCACGTCAGTTTAGATCATTTTGATTTCGAACTAAAACCCAACGTTATGGAACGAAAGGTTCCTCCGCAAACCCATGTTCGGAGTCCACATGCATGACCTCTTCCGTCGCGGCGAACACTACTTCCATTGCAAAACTCACTGCCAGGCATATCAAAACCTCACCTTCTTCTTCTGGACCTGATCCTTGCTGCCAGGAGTTCGCACTGCGTTTGTCTGTGGCTGCCCCGACAATGCCATGGATTTCTACACTTCCACCCTCCCTCTATCCACACCACTACCAAGTTCTCATCACTCAAACACATTCCTACCTCTCCGCGGCTACCCACCTGTGTATGCACATCTCACATCTGCCAGAACTAAGCGATCGCCAACTCCCACCGCACTGCACAGCAACAGTACGCACTCCACTGTGAAAGCACATCCACGCTCCAACGACACAATAAAACCAACCACAGCAACGATCGCATCGCGCTGCTCTGCTTCTCATTTATTGGAAACAAAGAATGCTTAACATGAATACCAATCTTCACCCCACCCATCTCCAAATAATTATCTTCCTATCTAACCAATCGTTCCACCCTTCCCACGTACCCATCACCTTCACCTACGCCCACCCTACTCTACACATACGGCAGCCACTGCTTGGCGTCGATGAATCCGTAATCCAAAAACGGCTTCGCCTGTGCGGCGCTCAGAACCTTCGACCACGGCGCGCGACCTTTCCTGTTCGCTCCGGGACCCGTGCACGCATACTCGGCGTAGAATACCGTCTTCTGCCTCCTCTTATCATCCCAGTCCTGCCACCCGATCGGACGGATTATGTTCGCCATGTTGCACCTGCAGAACACCACGCGAGAGTGCGTCCCCCAAGCACGTCCCAGGTAGATAGACCCGCTTCCCCTGATCGTGCATTGGTCGAACACGAAACCCGTCCTCGAAAAGCTCTCCCTCTTCTGAGCTGTGATCGACCCACTCGTGCCCTTTGCGATTGACTCGATCAGACACTTCTTGTAGATCGACTGCCCATCGCCGAATACAAAATCGATAGACCCCCGAATGTAGCAATCCCTGAAGTAGTGACGTCCTTCCTTGTCGTACAACGTGTCCTGCGCTCCCAAAAATGCACATCGGTAGAATGCGCCCTGGTCTCCCTGGATCCGAAGCGCCACCGCCTGCTTCCCTACAGCGCCGCCCGGTGGAGCGGGTGCAGAGTTCGCGAACGTGCAGTCATAAGCAATGAACCCCTTCGACTCGATCGCAGTAGAAGCACTCTTCGCCGTTCCTCCCGCCTTCGCAGCTGTATCTCCCCACACCAACGTCGCTTTCCTGCTCTGGCACTGGAACGTGATAAACGGCTTCGTCTTCGGTACCAAGATCTTCTCCCTGCACCATTCCCAAACAAAAACCACGTCAACTCACCCATCACCGCCAATAACCCCAACACCATCCACTTCTCACCAGCTCTCGTCAAAATACGGGCCCATGACTTACTTGTAAACGCCGTCAGGAATGTAGATCACAATGCGCTTCGTGTTGCCCTTCGGTACCGCGTTCACAGCCTGCTGAACAGTCCTGTACGGCCCTTTCTGCTTGTTCACATAAATGGTCTTCCCCTTCGGTGCCGCCTGTGTTGTCATAGTCTCGTCGACGCCCAGAACACTTTGCTGCTGCTTCTTTTCGTACTCGACGCGGACGGATTCTAGCCACTTATCCCACGACGAATCGCTGTCGCTTCCCTGTCCGGAGAGAGTTCTGAACTCCGCTGCTGACGCGGGCTTCGCAACCGAACATACGGCGACTAAAATCACCAGTGCCGAGAAAATGCATCTTGACATGCTCCCCATTGCGGGTAGATCAGAAAGATTTCGCCAATGCACTTCGCAACGCACCACTGTGCTGATCAGACCGAAATTGTGAACCGTGATGTTGGCGCCTGTGCGAAAAATCCCTGAACTACCTCTCGGCACCCTTCGCCTGATCCCAGCGAGGAACGAGAAGTGGGAGACTTGCTGCAGTCGAGGGACCGCGAGGGGTTTTAAAGCGAGAAGACCTCACCACGGTCCATAACTGCGAGTTCGTCGCGAAAGGAGGCGGTAAACCATGTGAGAGAGCCCAAATATAGAGCTGCATACTTTTTCTGAGACATTCGTTTCACAATAGCCTCCACCAAACAAACACTTCCGTGCCAGAATATTTCGGCTCAACAATCTACCTGAGATGAAACCCAATGATAGTAACTGCGAGCTCAGATAACCTCAGGTGGCATCTCGGAATCCTTGCACTGCTTCTCAACAAAAACAGCGCTCCAGGGGTAGGATTCACCTGGGCCCACCAAGCATCGAGCGTGAGGCACTGAGATGGACCTTCGTTGGAAATGCATAGTAAAATGGGATGGTGTCATTTAACGGTTCTGAGAGCTTCGACATGATGCTTGGTGCAGGAGATTAGTTCGACATATGCCGTGGAATCACATCCTGATGAGATTTTGTGATCATGGACACAGCAAAGCACGTTGTGAATGCACCCCTGAAGTGGTCATGCTCACTGCTTTTCGACGAGTGCAGACTTCAGTGTCTTGGTTTAGAATAAAAACAAAGAGGACAGTCAATGCTAACAATCAAGCAACCCCTCCATTTGACTGTCGAATTCAAATTAGTATGGATGTTAATTAATAGTATTTGCAATATTAGTAAGTGCATATGAAAGGCATCCAAAAAATTTGCAAGTATTTCAAATTTGTTCTTTTGCTTTTTATTAATCACGTTTTTGCAATCCAAATACCAACCACCAGCATGGAAACAATAGAAAATAGAAGAATCAAGTCCGAAAGGGCATTCTTCAAAATCTTTTACAAAGTTTGTTCTAAACTTACTAAGAAAAACAAAAACAAAAAAGTATATTATATATGTATATTTATATATATATATATATACACATCCAAAAAAAAATTCTTACAATTATATCTTAAGAAGTATATATTAAAGAATTCTTAAGTAAAAGTTATTTAGGACAGACATGTTTTACAGACATATATATATATATATATATATATTTGACAAGATGTGGTGCATGTAGTATCATAATTATAGAAGTAAGTTTTGGTGTTTGGTAATATTCTTGAAGATTAAAACTATAACTAATAATATTTTAGATGTATTTAATGAGAGTATTTATAAAGATTTGAATAATTGTGAAATAAGTAAATCGTTTCTTTGTCTCAATATGAAATGTTATTAATTACTTAGAAGGCCTATCTAATATCTTTGTATAGAGTTGAGATTGGAATTTGTATTAAATAACATTTTGGATCATAGACTTTATGTATTTATAAAGGAATTTTATAACTTTGTTGTAAAATTTACTCTTTTCTTAAATAAAATGTTGTTCATTTAAAAATTTCTTAAACCTCATATCTTACTAAAATATTTTATTAAATGATATATTTATGTGTATTTTAAAATTATATCTTACAAAAACAATTAATTTTCATATTATTCTTGAAAATTTTTAAATATAATTATTGATTTAAAAGAAATTAGGTATAGAATTTTCTTAGCAGTCTTTAGAAAATCCTTTCAAGAAAAAAAAAAAATTAGACTAAAATGTATATTTTTTTCAATATATTTTTAATTTTCTTAAGAATAGATAAAATTATTGATCTATACTTTCAAGTGCAGATTTTCAACCAAATATTCTAACTTTAACAAAATATTTTTAAAAATAAAATAAAATAAAATATCATTTCAAAATCTTTTTCAGTAATACATTTTAAATTTTATAATATTTGTCTCTTAAAATTATTTAAGAGACTATTTAAAAAATTTATATAGAAATATTTTTAAAAAATAATTTTATGTATTTTATATAGTGTTTGTCATTTTTTTTTATACAAAATTTTATTATGACTTATTGATATTATCTATTGTGAAAATTATGTAAAAACTGTTCTTCTAATTAATAAGTAAGATTACAAGCATGTTGTTAAAATATTCTAGTTAATTAATTTTTGTTTAATTACGCTTCTAATCCACATTTAAGAATACTATTTTGTATTTATATAATAATAAGTAATATTACTTTTTTAAAATAAACTAATAATTTATATTTATTTTTTAAATATAAATTTAAGTAATATTTGCATATAAGTTAACAAAAGATAAATAAGATTAGAATAGTTAAGGTGTCTGATAGAATTTCTATTATTATTGTAATTTTGACAAAAAATGGAATTCAACTAATGTATTAAATAATCAAAAGAAGTACAATACAAATCCTAGACTTTATATCTAAGAAGAAAAAGTCAAGATTTTTATAAGAAGTGAATGTTTAATTTCTTATATTATTACACCAATATGTATAATTAATCACTTTGTAATATTTTATTACTATAATTAATTTCTTGAAATATCCTAAATTCTTACAAATGTTTAGCCATCTGTAATGTATCATATCTCATGAAAATGGACACTTTATCTGTAATGTGTTTTCCAATTTTTTCCTTTAAAATTTTCTGCACACCTTGCCCATATTCTTTTAGTCTTTTTTAAAGTAAAATTCTATTATAGAGATCACTTTAAATGTCTTATTCAAAGATATATTTCTTTCTTTTGTATCCTAATAGTTAATATACTAAGCAACTTTACAATACCCAAATTTTATAGAAATGTATAAACTGGGGATAAATATTCTTTCCATAAAAATGTATTCTAGGGTCCCCATTCCTACAATTCAGTTGTTAATTTGTGTGAGAGAAAGGTCACATAATTCTATAATTTACAAGCTTGAAGACGTTGCCAAAAATTATACAGGCTTGTTTCAAGCTTTTGGAGAAGATAAACAACACAATGTATATCAATACATGGATTTATTTTTAGTGATAGATGCTTCTCTTTTATGTTATATAAGCCAAATGATCATTGCTTCTTTGCAAGAACATGGTTGGGACCAAACATTGTTCTATTAGAAAAATTATAAACTAACAAGGTGTTTCATTTGCTTATTATTATATTAGTATTAAAAAAACTAGTTGCAAAAGCTTTCTGATTTATTTAATTAGTTAAGTCATAATTTCTTTATACATTATCCAAAGATATGCATTATGATTTAAGGTAAGTATACACAAAAAACCATAGAATTGGTTTATACATGTTATTCTTTGTCTTAATGGACTAGTTTTCGAATCTACACAAACAACTTTAAAAAAATACCTACAACTTGATTCTTCTAATTTTATAGAAGTAGTGCTTCTTGTACAAAGGATAATTTTTTATGCAAGTGGAGAATTCTAGATTGAACTTTTATTCAATTTTTATTTCTAGTTTTATTTATTTTTTTATTCTAATGGATTGTAAAAAATGAAAACCAATTGCCTTCTTTTATTCCTTCATACTAGATATAAAATTTAAAAATTACAATAGTTAGATGGTCACTTTTCAAGATATATAATGTATTGTTGTCTTGAACTTTAGATAAAACCTTATCTTATTGAAGTAGTTTTTTTCTAAGAACAATGAAAATAATAATATAAAAAACCATATATATCCAAAAAAAAATTGTTAATTGATATTTGATTATTTATTCTTAAAAAATAAGAATTTGAAATGGAGCTATGAAGAGGGTTTTAATCCTTTGGAGGCCTTTTGATTGTAAAGTGGTTGCATAATGAGAATTGAGGTGGAAATCAATGAAAGAAAATTTTGTACTTCTACTATTGAAATCTATTCCATATCTAATGAAACATTTTTTGAGAATTGAGCTTTAAATAATTACACACTTGAGACCACACCTTGCCTATTTTGTTCCATATTTTAGTGCCAATGTTCTACCTATGCTTTGATAATAGTATCCAAGCAAAATAGGACTGCCATTATGAAACCCTTTTTAATTTTTTAATGCAACAAATAAAATATGTAAGTAATTCAAAAAAAATTACCATACATGTATCAATTAAAACAAAGAAAGAGACACAAATATAAACTTGACAATGGTAGAACACCAACCTACCCTTCTATTGCTCATTCCAGCGGCCACACAAAATCAGCAGATAGCAATCCTAATTTCATTCATCGAAATCATAATTGTGCTTCTTTCATTTTGCAGTAGAGGAAGTATCGTTGGAGGACTTTCATCCCTGTAGGGACAAGCATTCAAATATGCGAACGAATATACCCACGAGGAGAAAGATTCCCACAAGGCTCCAGAGTCAACGCCGAAGCTGAGATCGGGCCGTGTCTATGCCGATCCATTCCATGCTTTTAGCTTTGCACAAGTGGGTCTTACAGCTCATCTGCAGCTCTTTTCTCCCTTCCTTTATTGCTCTTTAAAACCAAGGTCAACACGTCTCGAGGGTGCGTTAAATATCGTCCAGCTTATTCCGCAACTCCAATCCGCAACCCATTTCCCCCCCTTAATTCAATGAACTGGAGATTAATAGTAAGACAAGTCTCTTCTCGATGCTGTGGATGATCGAACACTGTTGAGGGTGTCTTGCAATCCATTCGACTCGAAGGTTCCCAACAACACGATTCTCATTGGGTGGATTTAGATCTAAGTTCTGACAAAAGCAAGTTCAGTTTTCGACAGTTTTAAAATAGGCGCATTCTGGATTACATTTCTGCAGTTTGAGTTGGCTTGCTTCCTTTTCAGTTGGAATACCACTCCAGCGTGAAATATGGAGATATGAATTTTGGGTTTGGAGAACTGGTGGTGCTTGGGTGACGAGGCGTTGTGTGAACACCAGATTGGAACTGACGAGTAGCTGTGTTCGGTGGCAGCTTCGTCTCGTGATCGAGGAGGACGGGACTCTGCCTGCCTCAGCTCCGCCTTGGCCTGAGGTTTTCTCCCAAGGCTAGGTCCCTACCAATCTGCTTTGTTTTGGAATGTTGACAATTATTTTGAACACACTTCTTGTCTGACTTTTGCAACCAGATCGGCGGCCATACCTTAGCAGACACTGGAAGCGATTCCAATGTCACAGTCCTGCAAGTGACTGGAGTTAGGATCCACTTCAAGCCTGTTGGCTTTGGTGAACATGAACGTCTGCCACACAATACACTACATGACCAACCGAACCTTGGGAAGCTCTGCGCAAGACACTCGAAGATGGCTTTCCTAAAAGCTTAGTAAGTTTATCATAAAATCCACTTTCTGTTGACATAGGTAAAACAAATATATGTAATTTCAGGGATGAATAAAGATCATTGCATGTTTTATTGGTGAAAGATCATCAAAGCATACATGCAATTAACCATCCAACTAATATGTGTAGGTGTATTACATGAAAATAAGTTACATGATATAAAATGTTATAAGTGTCTAGTGGATAAATTATTTTTTTATTTAATATTGTTTGTTTTTCGGTTGGTTTGTTTGTTTGTTTGATTGTTGTTTGATTGTTGTTTTTGTTTTTGTTTTTTTTTTTTTGACACAAAATGGGATGTATTAAATGCTTTGCTTTAAAAATAAAAATAAAAACTATAATGCTTCTAAAGTCTTAACACCTCTAAAGATGGAATGAGTTTAGAACAACTCTTAAAAAACTATATGATGGTTTCTAACATTGTTTCTTGATTTGTGAACTAAATATGATAAACTTTGTAGTTATATTTATTTTCTATGTATATATTTTTCTAATATTTTTCAAGATATCTATACCTTATTGTAAAATCAATTTTTTTTTATAATAATTTTGGTAATTATCTATATCATTCAATAGTATTCTAATATATTTCACTAAATAAGTTTATTTACTTGTTGATGACTTGATTTATTTTTGTATGATGGAAATAAATTTCAATTGCAACTAAATAGTTTACATAGAAGATTTTTAATATAAATACCAGATGGCTTTGATTTAATTTTAACTTAAAAAAATATCTTTTGAATAAAAATGATTTTGAAGGTTTATAATGCATAAGACCTAAAGCTATTTCATAAATTAGAGATCAGACTTAGTTCCAAATTATTTTAAGTTGAGATCATTTTTAAGAATTTTGTAAAACAATGTTTAGTAGATTCTATAAACAAAGTTGATATGTATATATATATATACATATATATGGAAGGAGTTATTAGGATAAGGATTCATACATTAACAAATATTCTTTGGTGACATGTCACATATATAAGCATTGCCTCTTTTCTAGTTTTTAGTCTCAATTATACATCCTTCCAATTGACGATAATAGAATATTACATTTTCACTAGTACTTAGAGCATCTTAAGTTTTAAAAAGCTTGATATTCTTGAAGGAGTTTATATCATGGTTTTGCTATATAGATTATTATATTAGAATTCTTATTCTATTTATATGCATAAATAATATTTGTTAATTTTTTGATTAATTTTGAAAAAAATATATTAATATCTTTGTTTGAATATATTGCTTTAGATATGATTATTAATAAAGCTATTTTGGCATAATTATTTGTTTATTTGATAAAAAACTAACATTATTATTTTTTTCTATTTTAGAGATTGTGAAGATTTTTATTTTTGTTGGTGTAGATACAATAAATTAAATATGTTTTTTATTGATTTTTTGTCTTTTATTCAAGATAAATTTCTTTCTCTCTCTCTCTCTCTCTCTCTCGCTATATATATATATATATATATATATATATATATATATATAAACATATTAATATAATTAATAGTTTTATACATTCATCTAATAGATGTTGTTATTTCATTGGTATAAATATGTCAAATAATATTTCTAATGTATTGTTTTTTATTTAATTATAAAAATTATACTTCTACTATTGTTTTTTTTATAAAATAATATATTTTAGAATTATGTGTGTTTCTAATCTTTTACCCATTTATTTTTTTACCTTGTGGGATTACATTGGAATATGAATGATTGAAACTTTTGAGATACATTAGAAACTTTTATTTACTATTTTAAAAATAAATAATAGAAATTTTATGAAAAAAATTGATTTTATTTTAATATTAAGCTAATTTTAGATATTCTATTTCTAGTTTCTATGATAAATTCTAAGCTAATTTTAGATATTCTTTTCCATTTATGATTAAAAAGAAAGTACTGAGCAAAATCAACCCTTTAATTGGTTAGAATTTTAAAATCTTAGAGTATATGTTTATATTTTAATAAAAAATGAGTTTTCTACTTACTTAGATAGAAGGTTTTAGTCACATGTTTTACAAGTAGAGTCACAAGGACTTCTTATAAGTCAACTATATAGAGACAATTTACTTCTATAAATTTTCAACAAATTATTTTAGTCACTTTTGTACAAGTAAGGTTTTTGATGTTGTTCTATAAAAACATTCTTAGTTGCAATCACTGATTTTTTCAATACTTATCAAGCATGTGTTTATAATAGAATAAAATAAAAGATTTATATTGGAAAGTTTTTTTTTATCATAAACATTTATTGAAGAATATTTAATTTTATTAAATACTAATATTTTAAAAAGTTTTTTTTTTTTTTTTCCATCAAAATCATCATAAAAAATAAAATATATATATATATATATATATATATATATATATATATATTAACTTTAAAATATTTCTACTTAAACCATCAATCTATTGTGATTTAGATTTTTTATATTGCTAATAGATAGAAGATTTTAAATGATTAACTACTAACCTTTATACCACAATAAATCTTCAATATTTCTCTACCTCTTTAAAACTAAGTATTCATTTCTTTTAACGATTAAAATTAAGTTATTTTTACATTTTTTTAATAATTTTTGTTCATCAACATTTGAAACTTCAATACATAACATGTGATTTTTTAAAATCATAACTTATAATTATGTATTTAAAATTAATAAAAAAGAATAAAAAGAATAATAGGCAATCATCTTACACTACTCATTCAAGAAAGAAACTATTAGTCTTTATTGACACATATCCATTGATTATTACTCTATTGAATGGATTTTTTTTTTTAAATTATTTTTATTTCAATCAAATTGGATATTAAAATTTAATATTTTCATTACACTAAATAAATAAAATTTTACAAGAGTTTATCATAGACTTTAGACAAGCTCAATTAATAAAAATAAATGCCAATTAGAAAGCTTGATTTAATTATAATTTTATAAAAATTAAGAATAAATTTGAGTGAATTATTTTTATTTAATTATGATACATTACATTTGGTAATAATGTTTATATATATATTTAAAGCACATTCATATGGATTTTTTGGACATTATTGAAGATAATAATGGATTCTTAATTATTTATTTTATTTTTGTTATTGACACAAACATATATATTTATTTCAATAACTACCTATATGATTAGATAGAATTAAATAAAAGTAATTTAATTTCATAATATCATTTAAAAAAGCTTTATAGAAGCTTTATAGATGTGGCTTTGACTTTATACATGTTTATAGGTTAGAAACTTGGTCAACAAGTTAACCATGTGTTACATGTATTGTTAGCTTATAGAATAAGATAACTATGTAGCATTGTTAGGGACATAGTCTTTAGAACCTTTTAGAAACAAGTTTCTAGAACCTTCTAGAAGCAAGTCTCTGGAACCTTCTAGAAGCTTCCTAGTTGATGGAAGTTACTTGAGAAGCTTCTTAAATAGGAGTATATATTGGAATCAAGGCTGAAGAGTTCTTCAATCTCGACAACACATCTCTTGGAGCTCTAGCTTACCTCTTTGGTGTTGTTCTTCTATTCATCTGATTAATCTAGTTCTTGTCAGTTCTTCTTGAACTTCTTGTTAGATCTTGAGCTTGTATTTCTGTGTCCGTGATAGTTTGTCGAGACTGCATTCACCTCAGATATTAGAGCTAGTTTCTTCTTCGTTAGAGTGTGGATTATCCCTCTGCTTGAAGGTGTACTAGCAATTTAGAGGTTGCGGATTACCCTCCTCTAAACTAATACTTCTTTTGTTATAATATTGGAGTCTTATTCTTCTTGGAGAGAGTAGATTACCCCTTTTCTTGAAGCTCTTAAGGCGTTTTAGAGGTTGCGGAGTACCATCTTCTAAACCAATATTGTTTATTTATAGAGTCATTTCTGTCCTTCTCTTAGAATGGCCGGAGGTCAAGACATTAGTATGACGAAAAGTTAGGAGTCGAAATTAGATGCTATCATGAATGCCCTCGCTACGTTATCACAAAGAACTGCAGAGATTGAAGGAGTCATGGCAAGGCTTCATAATGATGGAACATCTGGGATGGCACAATCTTGGCTGTACCAGCCTCAAACTTCTGCACTTGGAAAAGTAACTTTGCCTCATGTTCAACAAGCACCGCTGGTTCTACAACATAAGGAGCCCTGAGTTAGTCTTTCGGACAAGTTCGATGGTACGCATTCCAAATTTCAAGGATTCGTCAATCAAATCAGGTTGATAACAGTTTTACAGCTCGAATGCTATTCAATGGAGGAGTCACGTGTTGGGCTTGTTGGAACCTTACTTACAGGGCAAGCTCTATTATGGTTTGTTCCTTTGTTTGAGAAACGATCGTCCATACTAAATTACTTTGAAACCTTTTTGGAGGCGTTTGTGGAAGCATTTGGTGAATATGACAAGGTTCGATGGACTACAACAAAGATCCGGTCACTATGACAAGGGATGCGCTCTACATCAGTCTATACATCAGATTTTAGGCAATTAGTATGCGACATCAATTGAAATGAAGAAGCATTGATGAGTCAATTCTATTGGGATTTAAGGGACGATGTGAAGGTTTTGCTCTTAACTCTTCTTGATCCGTAAATGCTCAACAAAGCTATTAGCCAAGCTGTGAAGTGCGATAATCACCTATTCCAATGTCACCAAGAGCAACGCTCAAGACAACATACGATTTGCCACGCCCCAACTATATTGACAAGCAGCGTGAATTCACATTCAAAAGTAGAAGACATGTAAATTGATGCAGTACGTGTCAAATCCCTTACTCTAGAAGAAAAAAAGTGGCGTATGGAGGAAGGTCTATGCTTGTATTGCGATGAAGAAGGCCACAAAGTTGAAAACTACCCTAAGAAGTAAAATCGATGCACTATCAGGACCAAGGGCATGTATATTCAGGAAAATGAGGATGCCCAGCCACAATAGGAATCGTGCGGCTGGACAGTGAAATATTGCAACAACAACCAGGTTCCTTTCTTTTCGCTCAACCTGCCCTTTGTTTTATAATCCTTTTGTTTATTGGCCCTCAAAAACTGAGAACCTTATCATTATTAGATTCAGGAGCATCTGCTTGTTTTTTAGACGAAGAATTTGCGAAGCGTCATAAGATCCCTTTAATACAAAAATCCAAACCTGTTCACGTTGAGGTCATAGATGGGCGATCTTTATTGTCTGGTAGTATCACCCATGAATCAGAACCTATAGAAGTGACGTTTAAGGGCCATAGTAGTCATATTATTTTTAATATTATTAGGATCCCATCAAATCCTATTATTCTTCGCCTTTCCTGGTTGGAAAAGCATAACCCATCCATAGATTGGAGGTTGAGAAAGTTGACCTTTTCCACAAAATCACCTAAGAGGAAGCCTAGTAAAAAACCCCAAATAGAGAAATCCTTATTTATTGGAGCAAAAATGTTTGTAAGATCGTCTACGGAAGGCACATCGTTTGTCATTTATGCAGCTCCAACTACAAGGGAGAAGATTTTGACAGCAAGTATACTGGAGCAATATAAGGATTTTAAAGACATGTTTCAAAAGAAAAATGCCGACATGCTATTGGAACACCAGCCATATGATTGTGCCATAGCCTTGCAGGAAGGAGCATAACCGCCTTTTGGCCCAATCTACAATCTTTTGCAGATAGAGTTGGCGGAGTTGCGGAAGTACATCGACGAGAATCTAACCAAGAACTTCATCCGTCATTCAAAATCATCAACTAGGGCACCCATCTTATTTATGAAGAAGAAAGATGGCTCGTTGCGGATGTACATGGACTATTGAGGCCTCAACAAGGTAACAAAGAAGAATCGTTACCTGTTACCTTTGATTTTTGGTCTCTTAGAACAACTTGGACGTGCAAGGATCTTTACAAAAATTGATTTAAGGGGAGCTTACAACCTCGTACGAATCAAAGAAGGAGACGAGTGGAAGACAGCGTTCCGTACAAGGTATGGCCATTTTGAGTACAATGTCATGTCCTTTCGTCTTATCAATGCTCCAACGGTCTTCCAATATATGATGAATGACATTTTTCGGGAGCACCTTGACAATTTTTTTGTCATCTACTTGGATGATATTCTGATATTTTCCAAAAATGAAGAAGAGCATAAAAAGCATGTTTGTTTGGCCTTGGAGAAACTACGCAAGCGAGGACTATATGCCAAGTTGGAAAAGTGTTTATTTCACCAAATGGAGATGGAATTTTTGGAATTCATTGCGACTACATAAGGCTTGAAGATGGACCCCAAGAAGGTAGAAGCAATCGTGTCTTGGGAGGTCCCGAAGGTGGTGGGATACGTACAATGCTTCCTTGGTTTTGCTAACTTCTATCAGATCTTCATGAAGAATTACTCTCAAGTTGCTGCTCCTCTCACTCTGTTGACATGCAAGGATAAGCTGGAATAGAGACCTCTAGCGGAGAAGGCATTTCAAGACTTGAAGACGACATTTAATACGACTCCAATCTTGGTACATCTAGACTTTACAAAGGCCTTCTATTTAGAAACTGATGCTTCCGATTTTGCTTTGAAAGCTGTACTTTCATAAATGGGAGAAGATAAGAAGCTCCATCCGATTGCATTCTATTCTCGAAAGTTTTTTGCTGTTGAAATCAATTATGAGATCCACGATAAGGAACTTCTTGTTATAGTGGATTCTTACCAAGAATGGCATCACTTTTCTGAAGGAGCTGCACACCTAGTGACTGTATACATGGATCACAAGAATTTGGAATATTTCATGTCAGCTTGAGTTCTAAATCGACGTCAAGCTTGGTGGAGTATGTCGTTATCTAGGTTCGATTTTGTTATCACTTATCGACGTGAAAAGAGCAAGGACTATCTGATGCCTTATCGAAGAAATTGTATCTTGTACCAAAGGCTGGAGAAGTAGCGTTTGATCAATAATATACGAGGTTGTTGAAGCCAAAGCAATTTCAGCTTTGCACTACTATTGTGCCAATTGATGCGGGCTTCTTGAACCAAGTACGTGCCATGACCATAGAAGTTTCAATAGCCATTGATATCAAGCAATGTGCCAATGACGACAAGTTCAAGGTGGAGGAGGGTCTTTTATACTTTGAGGAGTGGTTGTATATTCCAAAAGGGCCAACACGACTCCGAGTTCTACAATCTCGCCACGATTTTCCAACTGCGGGACATTTTGGATTCAACAAGACCTTGGAGCTTATTTCTCGAGATTTCTGGTGGCCCCAAATGTGGAAGGATGTGAAAGATTTTGTCCTCTCCTGCCACATCTGTTCAAGATCCAAGAATCCTTGGCATCGCCTTTGTGGACTTCTACAGCCATTACCGATTCCACGTCGACGATGGTCTTCAGTTTCCATGGACTTCATCACGGACCTGCCATCATGGAAATCATTTGATAGCATCTTTGTCATGGTAGATCGGCTTACAAAGATGGCACACTTTGTTCCTTGCAAAAAGACATCGTCCAGTGAAGTCAGAGCAAGGCTCTTTCTCGATAATGTGTATCGTTATCATGGACTACCAGATGATATCATATCAGATTGAGGAACCTAGTTTGTATCAAAGTTTTAGAGATCTCTCTTTGAGATATTGAAGGTGGATATCAAGCTTTATTCGGCTTTTCATCCTCAAACTGACGGCCAAATGGAATGGGTGAACCAAGTCTTGGAACAATACTTATGATGCAGCATCAACTATCAGCAAGACGATTGGACTACATATCTGCCGGTAGCCGAGTTTGCATATAACAACACCCTCCATGCGTCGACTCAATACACACCATTCTTTTCCAACTATGGGTATCATTTGAAGCTTGATTTATTGAGTCCATCAACAAATAACATTCCAGCAGCTGAAGGATTTGCGAAACAACTATCAAAGCTTCAAAATACGTTGAAGCTTCAATTACAATCCGCTCAAGAATCCTACAAGGCGTCTGCAGATAGATTTCGGAATCAAGCACCTACTTTAAAAATTAGAGATAAAGCATGGCTTCTTTGACGAAATATCAAGACCAAGCGAGTATGTCATAAGTTGGACTATTGAAGATTGGGACCATTTATCATCCAGAAGCAAATCAATCCAGTGGAGTACCGTCTGGAATTATCGACTTTTATGAAGGTACATCTAGTCTTTCATGTTTCTCTGTTGGAGCCTTATCGAGAGTTGTCTTTTCTTGGAAGACTGCAATGTCTACCACCTAGTAATGAGATCGACAATCACGAGGAATACGAGGTCAAAAAGGTGCTGGATTCACGACGAAGATGAGACAAGTTGGAGTATCTTGTTCATTGGTGCGACTACGACATTAATGAGCGAACGTGGGAGCCACCTGAAAATCTTGCCAATGCACTGCAAAAGGTACAAGATTTTCATCAACAACATCCTCATAAACCTAAGCCGGTTTGACGATAGCTTCCTTCTGAAGCTTGCTCACCCAAGAATATAAGAAAGGGGGAGAGCACCACCAAAATTAGTAGTTGATATAGTTACTTTTTCCAAGATTAAGTAGAATTTTTTGAGTAGCCATAGTGTCACGGACCAAAATTACAAACAAGAAATCTAAACAAGAATTTCAAGAAGAAATGACAAGAACTAGATTAAACAGATGAGTACAAGAACAACACCAGAAAGGTGAGCTAGAACTCCAAGAGATGTGTTGTCGAGACTGAAGAACTCTTCAGCCTCGACTCTTATATATACTACTGGCCTATGGTTCTAAGGAAGCGCATCAAGAAGCTTCCCAAGAACTATGAAGCTTCTCGAGCAACTACCTAAGAGCTACGAAGCTTCTCAAGTAACTTTTTAGAATCTATTAGAATATTCTAAGAATCTTCTAGAGCCTTCTAAGAGAATCTTTAGAGAATCTTCAAAGAATCTTTAGGGAATCTTTGAAGAATATTCTAAGAGAATATTCAAGGAATCTTCTGGAAGTTTCTAGACACTTCTTTCTAGAAGGTTCTAGAAACTTGTCTCTAGAAAGGTCTAAGGACTATGTCCCTAACATCACCTCCTCCTTTAGCTTCGAGGTCTCCGAGAAGCAATGTTATCGTCAGTCAATAACAACGCAAGAAAATGAAGATCTGTCGCATAACCTCTGCTATGAACTCCAATTGTTGTTCACGAGGCAAGTGATTCAATGGTTCTTGAAGCCAACGGTAGTGGCCCACGCCTTCAACTTCTGACCAAGCATGAACCTCCGTGTCTTCATTGTGAAATTGTCCTGCAAACACTCCTTCTGGCTGACCATCGTAGGCAGGCTCGACCTCAAATACAATCACCAGCGATCTGTTGCTCGGAATCCTTCGACGTCGTCGTGGTGCAGGCGGTTCTTCATCTCGTGGTCGTCTTCGTGAGCTAGTTGCTTGAGATGACATGACAAGTGTAGTATCTTGGCTATCCATATTCAAAGGCTAAAACAATAAGAACAAACTTGGGCTACTAACAAAGTTCTACGCTATCTTGGAGAGAATGACTACATCAACTATGGATTTTGGTGGTGCTCTCTCCTCTTTTTTGTTTTCTGGATGGGCAAGCTTCAGTAACAAGCTATCGTCGAACCGGCTTGGGTTTCTCAGGATATCGTTGATAAAACTCCTGTACCTTTTGCGGCGCATTCGCGAGATTTTCGGCCGGCTCCCATGTTCGTTCATTAATATCGTAACCACTCCAATGCACAAAGTATTCTAATTTACCCCGTCTTTGCCGTGAATCCAGGACCTTTTCCACCTCGTATTCTTCGTGGTTCTCTATTTCTATGCTAGGTGGTGGACATTGTACTCTTCCAGGAAAAGACGATTCTTGATAAGGCTCCAACAAAGAAACATGAAAGACAGGATGTACGTTCATAGTAGCTGGTAACTCCAGACGATACGCTACAGGATTGATCTGCTTCTGGATAACAAATGGTCCCAATCTCCGATAGTCCAATTTGTCACATGGCCGCTTGGTCTTAATATTTCGTCGAAGCAGCCAAACTTTGTCTCCAATCGTGAATTTAGGTGCCTGATTCCGAAATTTGTCCGCGGACGCCTTGTAAGATTCTTGGGCAGTTTGCAATTGAAGCTTCAATGTAGTTTGAAGCTGCAAAAGCTCCTTCACCAATCCTTCAGCTGTCGAATTGTTAATCGTTGACGAACTACATAAGTCAAGCTTCGGATGGTATCCATAATTGGAAAAGAATGGCGTTTGTTGAGTTGACGCATGAAGGGTGTTGTTATATGCGAACTCAGCTAGCGGTAGATATGCGACCCAATCATCTTGTTGATAGTTGATGGTGCAACGTAAATATTGCTCTAAAACTTGATTCACCCGTTCTGTTTGGCCATCCGTTTGAGGATGAAATGCCGAAGAAAGCTTGATATCCACCTTCAATATCTCAAAAAGAGATTTCCAAAACTTTGACACAAACTGGGTTCCTCGATTCGATACGATATCATCTGGTAGACCATGATATCGATACACATTATCAAGAAAGAGTCTTGCTGTGTCTTCGCTTGACGATGTCTTCTTGCAAGGGACAAAATGTGCCATCTTTGTAAGCCGGTCTACGACAACAAAAATGTTGTCAAATGAATTCGATGGTGGTAGATCCGTAATAAAGTCCATAGAAACCGAAGACCATGGTCGGCGCGGAATAGGCAATGGCTGTAGAAGTCCATAAGGCCGATGTCGAGGGTTTTTGGATCTTGAACAAATGTCACAAGATACAACAAAATCTTTCACATCCTTCCACATTTGAGGCCACCAGAAATCGCGGGAAATAAGTTCTAAGGTCTTATTGAATCCAAAATGTCCCGCAGCTGAGAAGTCATGACGAGATTGAAGAACTCGGAGTCGTGCTGGCCCTTTTGGGATATACAACCGCTCTTCGAAATATACTAGATCTCCTTCCATCTTGAATTTATCATCACTAGCATGTTGCTTGATATCAAGGGCTAGAGAATCTTCAATGGTTGCGGCCCATATCTGGTCGAGGAAGTCTGCATCAATTGGTACAATAGCTGCGTTGAGCTGAAATTTCTCTGGCTTCAACAATGTCGTGCACTATTGATCAAATGCTGCATCTCCAACCTTTGGTGCGAGATATGATCTCCTCGATAATGCATCGGACAACCCTTGTTGCTTCCCAGGCCGATAAGTTATAACAAAGTTGAACTTGGATAGCGACATACTCCACCGAGCTTGACGCCGATTCAAAACCCGAGCCGACATAAAATACTCCAAATTCTTGTGATCCGTATATACGGTCACTGGATGTGCAGTTCCTTCGAGAAAGTGGCGCCACTCTTGGAAAGAATCTACTATAGCAAGGAGTTCCTTATCGTGGATCTCATAGTTGATCTCAGCAGCAGAGAATTTTCGAGAATGGAACGCAACTAGATGGAGCTTTTCATCTACGCCCATCTGTGAAAGTACAGCTCCCAAAGCAAAATCCGAAGCATCTGTCTCCAAATAAAAGGCCTTTGTAAAGTCCGGATGTACCAAGATTGGAGTTGTAGTAAATACCATCTTCAAATCTTGGAATGCTTTTTCTGCGATAGGTCCCCATTCGAGCTTGTCCTTGCACGTTAACCGAGTGAGGGGGGCAGCAACTTGAGAATAATTCTTGATGAAGATCCGATAGTAGTTAGCAAATCCAAGAAAACATTGTACGTCCCTAACCGTCTTTGGAACTTCCCAAGACATGATTGCTTCCACCTTCTTTGGATCCATCTTCAATCCTTCCATAGTCGCGATGAATCCCAAAAACTCCATTTCAGTTTGGTGAAATAAGCACTTCTCCAATTTGGCATAGAGTCCTCGCTCCCGTAGTTTTTTGAGTACCAGACGAATGTGCTTCTCATGTTCTTCCTCGTTCTTAGAAAATATCAAAATATCATCTAGATAGATGACAACAAAATCGTCTAGATGCTCTCGAAAGATGTCATTCATCATGTGTTGAAAGACCGCTGGAGCATTAATAAGACCAAATGGCATGACATTGTATTCAAAATGGCCATACCTTGTTCGGAAAGCTGTCTTCCATTCATCTCCTTCCTTGATTCGCACAAGGTTGTAAGCTCCCCTTAGGTCAATCTTTGTAAAGATCCTTGCATGCCCAAGTTGTTCTAGAAGACCAGAGATCAAAGGCAGTGGATAGCGATTCTTTTTTGTCACCTTGTTGAGACCTCGATAGTCCACGCACATCCGTAGTGAGCCATCTTTCTTCTTCACAAATAAGATTGGTGCCCCAGCTGGCGACTTCGAATGACGGATGAAGTTCTTGGCTAGATTCTCGTCAATGTACTTCCGCAACTCAGTCAACTCCGTCTGCGACAAATTGTAGATTGGTCCAAAAGGTGGTTGTGCTCCTTCTTGCAATTCAATGGCACAATCATAGGGTCGATGCTCTGGCAGCATATCAGCATTCTTCTTTTCAAAGACATCTTTGAATTCTTCATACTGCTTTGGAATAACCAAAGTCGGAGTTGCATCTTCTCGAGTCGGAGTTGCGAAGATGACAAGAGGTGTATTTTGCTTGGCTTCCTTCATGAAAGCCCTTGTATCTATAAACAAGGATTTATTTCTAGACATTGTCTTGGCAGATTCCACCTTCAAGGAGTTTGTTGGAAATGTCACTTTCCGCAACTTTCAATCTATCAATGGATTATATCTATCAAGCCAAGATAGTCCCAAAATGATAGGACATGAAGGGGTCTTGATAACATTAAACACAATATTGCTCTCATGGTTTTCAAGACGTACCTTCAATGGTTTAGTTTCATGGATAACATTGCCCGAAGACAATGGTCGTCCGTCTATGACTTCTACATGGACAGGCTTAAGTTTCTTTACAAGAGAAATATTGTGAAGCTTGGCAAACTCTTCATCTATAAAGCAAGCGGATGCACCCGAGTCTAATAAAGCATCGACTTGTAGTTCTTGAATACCCAGATGTAAAGGTACTATAAAACAATCTGAAGGTTGAGCTAAGAGAAAGGAACCTTGATTAATTTTGGATGTTGAGATGTCCAGCCGCACGGTCCCTATTGTGGCTCGACGTCCTTGTTTTCCTGCATGCTTGTACTCCTGAGTCTTGTTGTTTGAGGCTTCTGTTTCTTCCGACAATCTACAGCTTTATGGCTCGCTTCTCCACAATATTAACACAAGTTTTGTTCAAACCGTCACTTCCTTTCCTCAACTGTGAGGGGTTTGAAATGTACCGCATCAATTTGCATGGATCAGGATCTGTGGAGTGATTCTCTGGACCTTTTGAAAATGTAGCAAATGCTCCATCATTTCTCCAGCCTGATCGTCTTTCTTGTCGTAATTCAAAGAGGCGGTTGTCACAAATAATTGCCTGAGATATAAGTTCTTCTAAAGTATCTGCCTTAGGCATGGTGATCAATAAGTTCTTGACATCATCTCTCAGTCCATATCAAAATCGTGTCATGAACGCCTTATCATTCCAATCAAGATCACATGTAAGCTATTGAAATTCTGCAGCATAGATTGCAGCAGAACGTGATCCTTGTCGCAGATTTTGTATCTTTCTTTCAGCCACTCTTTCTCGATCGCTATCTCCAAACGCAGCAGTAAGTCTCTCTATGAAAGCCTCTAGGACGTACAATATTGGAGAATCCTTCTCCAATAGTGGAGCAAACCAAGAGCGAGCATTTCCTGATAGAAGAGTACCTATGAAAGCAACCTGGGTAAATCCATTCGGATAACGAGAAGGATATAGGCGTAGGTAAAGCCGTACTTGTTGCACAAAACCTCGGAAGTTGGCTCTTGTTCCGTCAAACTTATCTGGCATACTCGCTTTTGGTTCTTTCGTACTAATCCTTGAAGTATCTATAGGGGTCGTATGTGACACATGTCTTGCTTCTCTCAGTCGAATAATCTCTTGTTGTAGGCTATGAATTTCGCGTCTAGCTTCTTCGGTCACTAGATCAATTTGAGGTTCTTTACTTGGATTGCGAAGAAATGCAATCTCCTTTCGTACACTATTCATAAGAGCTTGAAGATCTGCAAGAGTTGCCACTCTATTGTCTACTTGTGGAGATGCACTGTCTATGACATGGTCTACTTCCATATTTAGAGAATAGATGGATTAAAATTTTGAGAGAAGAAGAAATTGCTAAGTCTCTTGGAGAAAATTGTAGCACTACCTGTCACTAAAACCTACTCGGAGAAAAGGAAAAAAAAAACACTAAACGATTTCAGTTTTAGAGGAGGGTAATCTGCAATCTCTAAAAATGCCTCAATGCTTTCAAGAAGAGGGGTAATCTGCACTCTATCAAGAAGGCAAAGCTCTGAAATCGATATTAACAGTCTTTTCCAACTAGCTATGCTAAACAAAAAGAAGGATTTAATATCAGTCCAAGAGAGGGTAATCCGCAACCCTTAGAACGCTCAAGTATCTCCAAGGAAAGGGGTAGTCCACTCTCTGCCTCAAAGAACTAAGCTCTGATATTGTGATTGAGAAAATATCAGTTTAGAGGAAGGTAATCCGCAATCCCTAAAGCACTAGAATACCTTCAAGAAGAGGGGTAATCCGCTCTCAAACAAGAAGGATTCAGCTCTGATATTAAGATAAAGGCAGTCTCGACAAACTGTCACGGACCAAAATTACAAACAAGAAATCTAAACAAGAATTTCAAGAAGAAATGACAAGAACTAGATCAAACAGATGAGTACAAGAGCAACGGCAAGAGAATTGAGCTAGAGCTTCAAGAGATGCGTTGTCGAGACTGAAGAACTCTATACGGATGCCCCTTCGACTGTTCGCCGAAGTCCTTTTTGTCCCAGCCGGTAGGTCTCTAAACGTTACAGAGAACCCCGAACAACCCAAACTGTTAATCTTCGATACCACTTTGTACTTACAATCTTGTATCCACTAACTGTCTTGTTAGATTAACTCAATAAATTTTCATTCACCCCGCATACTCAATCCTATAGACACCCTTTTAATTCTTCAATCTCAGACGTAACTCGATTTCACAAAACAGTCAAGAGTAATCAAACCCACTTCATTAAAAATCTCGATTCACCATTACAACACTAACTTCAACAATGATTGCCTCAGTCTTTCCAAAACCCTATGAAGAAAAAAAACCCAATTCTCTGTCTTCTTTCCACGCCCGAAGCATGAAGCTCCTCTCCCCCCGATCTTCAAAAAACCTCCCAAAAACTTATTCTCCCTCTAACCTTATCCTTTGAATTTCTTCAATCTTCCGTCTTGGATCCGGAATTGGCTCCCACCGTCAGAGCTTAGATCCAAAATTGGCTCTCGCCGTCAGAGCTTTCTCCTCCGTTTTTACCTTTAAGAGATCCATTTACCGAAAACAACGTTCCCTGAAACGGCACAGAGAATAGGACAGCGTGAAACAAAATCGGAACCTCGTACTCGGGTCCACATTGAGTCGCCCGACCAATTCAGGTTTCATATTGAGTAAGATGCCCGTAGTAACCTGGATGTTCACGTAATTGGGTCAAATTGGTCCTCGCGTCACATTGGCTAAGACGCCCGTAGTAAGACCTAGATATTCCCGTAATTGGATCAAATTGGTCCTTCGCGTCAGACTGGCTGAGGCCCGTAGTAAGACCTGGATTTTTCCGTAATTAGACTGTATTGGATTGCCCGACGAATGCTGGTCTCATATTGGGTAAGAGGACCCGGATTGGATTTTTGAAATTGGATCCAATTGGCTCTTCGAACCAGGCTCACCCGTCGTGTGAATTGGTCCTTTCTCTTCCTGCTGACTTCCGTTATTGGAATCGAATGGAGCATTTCAGTATGCCGTGGCTGACTGTAACGGGGTGACTGAACCAGTCCACTCAGTATTTGCATTAGAGTTGGTTGTTGCTCCTAATATTCGAGGTAATTGAACATTAAGAAAAGTCCCTTTTTTTATATTTTCATGGTATACTCGTGTTACAAGACGACATCCACCCCCTCTGAACCTGTGCATCCTCCGGTATGCAGGAATTTACCCAATTGCTGTTTGATTCAAAATATATCCTCTACGTCTTTGTCCAGTTCGTCTTCATCACCTTCATTATTAAAATCACTTTCATCTTCTTGCTGCGGGATCTCTATACCTTCATTAAGGTCTTTCATATTCATCTCTGCGTGTATTCGTTTAAATATTTTTACTTGCTTTCCTGCAATTGGTATTTTCAATTTTGTACCATCTAACTCCCGTAACGAGTAAGTCATATTATCATGAACACTTGTTACCACATATGGTCCAAACCAACGTTTTAAAAATTTTCACAAAGCAATATGTTTATTATCTAGACTATTGTCATAAACAAGTACCTAGTGACTTTCTTCGATTGCTTTAGGTCTTAATTGATGTTGCTTATCGAATCGCGCCTTGTTTTGTAACCTTGCTCTTTTTAACCTTTCCAATGCTATTTGAACATCTTCTGTTATTTGCTTCAATTGTCGAATCCTAATAGCCAAAAGTTCTTCTCTTGTCAATCCATCTTCCCATGGTAGCATACTCCAAGTAAGTACCTTTTCTTCAATCGGCATAATTGGTTTTCGACCTGTCATAAGTTCTACTGGCATATATCCTGTCACCGAACTATATGTTGTTCCATCAGCCCATAATGCAAATGACAAAAACCGTGGTCACTCTTTAACTTTCCCATTACAAGCTTTAACTAATGCTTTCACAATCGGTGGGTGACCGCGTTCGCTTTTTGCATTCCCTTCTAGATTATAAGCAGTACTCAGTGATAGTTTAACTCCACATCTTTCAAAGAACTTACGAGCTTCTTGTGCATTTAATTCTCCACGATCTGCAGTGATTTTTCCTACGCATCCGTAGCGGCAAATGACATCTTCAAGCAAAAACCTACAAATCCCCTCTGTAGATTTTGTCCTCAATGCTCTTCCTTCTACTTGATTTGATAAATCTTCACGAGCTAAAACCAAATATCTCATTTGCCATAACCCAACCGGCATAATAACCAAATCAACAACCCATTTAAAATGAATAGCCAGAGGATACGTAGGATGAAGACCATCTCGATGTCGGATATTAGAATACGATTGACAGATTTCACATGACTCTACAAATGAGAGCACATCTCGATACATATTTTTCTACCAATATCATTCCTTGAGTTTAGCAAAAGTAGCCCAGATTCCTCTATGCCCTGCCCATAAACTATCATGAAACTCTTTTAATAATTTTACTTTTTCTTCCTTTTTGCCTATCACTTGTTGTGGCATCCCAATTCCTTTCTTCGGTCTCTTCCATAAGAATCCATCTCGAAGCAAAAATCCATATGTCTTTTTTCTTATTTGTTTGAATTTTTCTGTAAACCAATTCCCCTGCTTAGTCAAGGTATTCAAGTAATGACCAATATCCAATAATTCTCCTTCATAAGATTTTTCAAGAAATAGCTTGTCTTCTCCGTTGAGATTTGATATTGAATAGAATTTCAATCCGACGTCATCAATGTCTTCAACCATTTCGTCCTCCCACTTGTATCTTGCTCAAGATAGCATGTCTGCTACTAAATTGTCCTTCCCAGTAACATGCTTAAATTCTGGATTTAGTGACTTAATATAAGCAATCCATCTCAACATTGCAATATCTGGCATTGAACAGTTAATAATAATTCCAAGCAATGGCAAGCAATCTGTTTCAATTACTACTACTGCCCCAATCAAATAGTCCTTTTCAGCTTTCATAGTCAAAACAACTTCCCAAAGTTCTCTTTTGACTTGCAAATATGCACGTTGACGAATACTTAAAACTTTAGCCCGAAATCGAACTGCAAATCTATTTCCACTTGAATCATCTTGACCCATTGCCCATCCAATGGCAATTGGACTAGTGTCCACAGTAAGAATCACTGGTCTATTGCACTTATAATCAACCTTCCTCAATATTGGAGGTGACATCAATAATTTCTTCAATCTTTGCATTGCCTGAATATGCCTTTCTTCCCATTTAAATCGGTAGCCCTTGTGTAACAGTTCATATAATGGATTCGCTATGTGAGCAAAATGAGGGATCCAGATTCGATAAAATACACATGCACCCAAAAACCTATGAACCTCTATTAAAGAATCTCAATCCTCTTTCATCCTTCCAATTGCATCAACTTTAGTCGGATCTGGTTGTCTTTCGTAAGATCCACATAAATGTCCAACAATTACAACCTCTCGTACTCCAAATATGGACTTCATACCCAATAATGTAAGATGAACTTCTCCAAGCCGAGTTAAAATCTTTTCACAATCTTGTATATGATCAACAACATATTTGCGACATCCCTTCTTATCTAAAGTTTCATCCTTGTCTCCTTCTTTGCACCCTTTTATAGGAACATCATCCAGAAAAGGCATAGTCTTTTCCGGAATAAAATCTCTCAATACCTTATTCATCCCATTCATCATATGTGCAACTGAGTTGGTCGCGCCTTGAGGAAGAGTGCACATTCTAACCAATCCAAGTGGTGTCCTCATCGTTGTCATATCTGTACTTCCTTCGGTAAGTTGAAATTGATCATAATCTGAATACAAGTCACCCATTGAATAGATCGCCCTTCCAGCAAACGCCTCAGTAAATTCATCCACAATAGGTCCAATTCCTACATTTCTGACAGTTACTGCATTCACCGGTTGCATATCTTGAATAAACCATAGTGACCCATTCTTCTTAGGTACCGTAAACCATCGACTAGAATACGGTGCAAACGAGGGTTCCAATATTTTCATCTTTATCTTTTCTTTTAAAAGCTCAATCAATTTAGGTAAATGTGTCCTCGGTACTGGAATCGGTCTTAGATTCCAAGGTACATGTGGTACAGTGAAGATAACCATAGGTGTTATAATATTTGGATCCACACACCTAATTTCATGAGATTCGAAGGCAAACGATCTACCTTATTTAGCAACCATCTTTTTGAAGCAAGTAATTTCCTCCGGTAATAAAGAACCATCAAAACCAATCTTCAATTCTTCAAAAGTCTCTTTAGTAAACTGGTGTCCAATACTCATTGGATGTCTTAAACTTGCTTCTTTTGATGCTTCTCCCATTTCTTCTTTAGAATCTTCTGGTAATGGTCCGGCAACAGGCTTTATCTTCTTATCTGCCATTTTATATCTCATCTCTACAGTGACTTTTTGTGCTTGAAAAGATTCAAGTATGGTATAAACCTCTCTTGAATGAATCTCAACAATCTTATCATTATTCTTTAACCCAATAGATGTAATCAATTCCAATGAATCTTCCAGTCCATTTTCTTCGTAAACACCTAAAATCCTCTCATCATCTTGCAATGTACCTAACTTGCATAATTGTCCTTCAATATCATATAATCTTTTTCTTTCTCTTCTTTTAAAATCATCAACTTTCTTAAACATAAAATTTCCATTCTGCAATATACCAATAAAACTCGCATCAAAGGCACCTTCATCTCGCGAGAGTACCTCCTCTTTTGTACCTCCATAATCTCGCTTTACAGTGGTACCTCCCCAAAATCCTTAAATCCTTCAACAATCTTTGGCAATGGTTTCTCCCTCAACCTATCTCGATTCTGTTCATGGTTAGGAGGTACTGTTAGAAATTGTACAGCTTTCCTCTCATCTTCGCTCCATACCCTTGCATAAGCAGAACCATCGTCAAGTACTTTTATTTCCATCCGTGTTGCCGTGATATAAGGTTGTCCTAAAATCAACAGATAAGACGTTGTATCTTGAACAAAGAAATGTTGCTCCGTCGCAACATCCCCAATCCGAATTTTGACATCTGGACAAGCTCCATATAATTTGCTCCATGTATTATTAACTGCTCGTATTACCCATCCATGTTCCATATCAATTGGCCATTTTTGCTTCTTATAAAGATATTTAGACATGAGATTTATTTCAGAACCATGGTCGACTAAAGCAACAATTGGTTCTTCTATATCTCCTACCTTTAGCAATACCTCAGTAGTTGCCCTTGTCCAATGCTTTCGAGTATAATGGCTCAAAGTTTCCATTTCCTTGTCACTAGAATCTTCGAAACGTACTCGCTAATTATACCCATTCTTTTCATTTGTTGGTTGCTTGTAACCAATATCAACCTCTTCTTCATCTCTACATATTCTTGCATCAATAGCATGATTCATTCTAGTTTCGCTCATTAATTGCCTCTTTCGCTTAATGCTGTCAATGATAACATCATGAAACTCCTTCTTTGCAATTTCCAAGACTTCTTTCAATGTGAATTCCACCTTAGCGTTTAATATACGTTCTTCCAACACCCCTTTCAAATTTGTTGCCGCTTCAATGTCAGAAAGTAGCTTATAAGCAATTGATTTGCCCTTATCTTTTGTCTCCGTTGTTTTTTCTCCCAATGATGCTGAGGTATCCTTTACAGGCAATTCTTGTGAAGTTGCCTCCCGAGCCTTGTCTCCTCGAGTTTGCCTCTTAAAAGAATTTCCTTCTCTAGTATCATCAAAATTTCCTCGTCTTTTTTCTTCCATCAAAGCTTCATGTTGGCTCTTAGCAATATATGCATGAACTGAAAGAGACTCAACAGGATCCTCCCAACCTATTCTTCCTCGTATTGTAGCTGCAGTTCTCAATAACACTTCTCAAGGTAATTTCCCTTCTTGCATTGTAGAAACGGCAGAAGCCCAAAACTCACTAGTTTCCGTACTTCCACCAATTTCATCATCTACTCTAGCACCATAACTTGCACTTTCTCGTGTTGCTGTTTCATGCTCTTTTAGGTAATCTTGAACCAATGCTCTCATTCCTCCCTTGCCAAAATTGGTTTGAAGAAGATCCATTCTATTTTTTAATGCTATCTTTCCATCTTTCCAGCAAATAATTCCCTGCCATATCATATTATTAAATTCATTGCAATCTTTTCTAGTGTGTGAAGCATCATCACACCAAATGCATCTTTGTACATATCCTTGTTTTGAAACATTCTTTGAATTGTTTGTAGAAGTATTCTCTTCAAGTCTTGGTAATTTGATTTGAAGATCTCGCATTCCTCGTATAATTTCTTCTTTTTTCATACTGCTTTCTTTGATAAGGATGTTGAAGGTTGAACTGTAGGCATTGTTGGTGGTGTTGTATGTACTGGAGCTTTGGGTGCTTGTACTATTTTCGGAATATTGCTCCCATCCTTCCTCCTTTCTCTTTTTGTAAGCAACCCCATTGCATCTTCAACGTTCTTCCACTTCGTTGTCAATCCTTCATGTTCTTCTTTGTCTTCAAGAAGGAGTTCTAATTTCTCTTGCAATTCTCCATCAGCAGCTTGAAGAAATAGATCAACTTTGTTCGGCTCCAATGTCAATTTTTCTACCTTTGACAATTGAGAGTACTCCCTTTCAAATTCCTTTAGTAGCTCTGTTGCTTGCAAATTCTTATTGGGCCGTTCAATCCATTCGAGAAACAGCTTCTTAGTAACACGATCAGCATCTTCCAAGAAATATTTGTCTTTCAATGCATGTAAAAAAACCTCCTATGAATTTCCATAACGATCCGTAATCGATGTAATGTGGTCTCTTATCTCTGGTATCATGGCAAGTCCAAATAGTTCAACCATTTTCTTCTCAGAAACCCGATTTAATTCCATTTCACGAATATAACAACTTAAATACCTTGAAATATTCCTCCCATCAAATTGATCAATTTTATTGACCATTGCTTGCAATGCTTTGGTTACCAAAGCTTCCTTTTGATCATTGCTTTGTTGTTGCTGCATTGATAATGAGAAGGCTTGAAACAAACTAGCAATAGACGGATCCATGTGCATACCTTGTCCTTTAGAAGAATCCCCACTATAAACTCCTCCCAAAAATACTTCAAAATTTTTATTTTCGTTTTCCATAAAATAAAGATAAAATCAACCGAAATCCAATATCTTCCACTTCAAGCTTTCACGTCGGGTTCACCACTTTTGTCGTATTACGTGCTTTCTTGCTCGAGAACGCGTCGCGCGTCTGGCTGTAGAAGGTAGTATGGAGATTCGCCAATAGTCAAGCAGTCTATCAGTTTTTGACTGTTAGAATATAAACGACTACAAGAATTCATCGTAAATCTATACGGATGCCCCTTCGACTGCTCGCCGAAGTCCTTTTTGTCCCAGCCGGTAGGTCTCTAAACGTTACAGAGAACCTCGAATAACCCAAACTATTAATCTTCGATACCACTTTGTACTTACAATCTTGTATCCACTAACTGTCTTGTTAGATTAACCCAATAAATTTCATTCACTCCGCATACTCAATCCTATAGACACCCTTTTAATTCTTCAATCTCAGACGTAACTCGATTTCACAAAACAGTCAAGAGTAATCAAACCCACTTCATTAAAAATCTCGATTCACCATTACAACACTAACTTCAACAATGATTGCCTCAGTCTTCCCAAAATCCTATGAAGAAAAAAAACCCAATTCTCTGTCTTCTTTCCACGCCCGAAGCATGAAGCTCCTCTCCCCCCGATCTTCAAAAAACCTCCCAAAAACTTATTCTCCCTCTAACCTTATCCTTTGAATTTCTTCAATCTTCCGTCTTGGATCCGGAATTGGCTCCCACCATCAGAGCTTAGATCCAAAATTGGCTCTCGCCGTCAGAGCTTTCTCCTCCGTTTTTACCTTTAAGAGATCCATTTACCGAAAACAACGTTCCCTGAAACGGCACAGAGAATAGGACAGCCTGAAACAAAATCGGAACCTCGTACTCGGATCCACATTGAGTCGCCCGACCAATTCAGGTTTCATATTGAGTAAGATGCCCGTAGTAACCTGGATGTTCACGTAATTGGGTCAAATTGGTCCTCGCGTCACATTGGCTAAGACGCCCGTAGTAAGACCTAGATATTCCCGTAATTGGATCAAATTGGTCCTTCGCGTCAGACTGGCTGAGGCCCGTAGTAAGACCTGGATTTTTCCGTAATTAGACTGCATTGGATTGCCCGACAAATGCTGGTCTCATATTGGGTAAGAGGACCCGGATTGGATTCTTGAAATTGGATCCAATTGGCTCTTCGAACCAGGCTCACCCGTCGTGTGAATTGGTCCTTTCTCTTCCTGCTGACTTCCGTTACTGGAATCGAATGGAGCATTTCAGTATGCCGTGGCTGACTGTAATGGGGTGACTGAACCTGGCCACTCAGTATTTGCATTGGAGTTGGTTGTTGCTCCCAATATTCGAGGTAATTGAACATTAATAAAAGTCTCTTTTCTTTATATTTTCATGGTATACTCGTATTAGAATATGACACCGTTGGCTTCAAGGACCGATGAACCACTTGACTTATGAACAACAGTTGGAATTCATAGCAGACGTTATGCAATAGATCTTGATTTTCTTGCATTGATATTGATTAACAACAACATTGCTTCTCAGAGACCTCGAAGCTAAAGGAGGGGGTGATGTTAGGGACATAGTCTTTAGAATCTTCTAGAGACAAGTTTCTAGAACCTTCTAGAAGCAAGTCTCTAGAACCTTCTAGAAGCTTCCTAGTTGATGGAAGTTCCTTGAGAAGCTTCCTAGTTGATGGAAGTTGTTTGAGAAGCTTCTTAAATAGGAGTATATATTGGAATCGAGTTTGAAGAGTTCTTCAGTCTCGACAACACATATCTTGGAGCTCTATCTCACCTCTTTGGTATTGTTCTTGTATTCATCTGATTAATCTAGTTCTTGCCAGTTCTTCTTGAACTTCTTGTTAGATCTCGAGCCTGTATTTCTATGTTTGTGATAAGCACACATATAAGAAACTAGCCTTACAAGTTAAAACATGTGTCTTGTAATTTGGACACATGTCAAAGATTCTATAGAATGTAGTGACATGGTTTCTAGTTTGATAGTATATTTAGAAGCAAAAGTGAAGCCTTCATCATTCTTATCAATGCCTTTTTTGTTCTATGATTGTCGTTTTACTTATTCTACAATTCCTTTCAAAATAAACTTGTATAGGAGAATTCGAACACAGGAAAAGACTAAGTGTATGAGTTTTACTTGTTAGGAGCACACAATTAACTGTATTCCGAACCACTAAAATACTAAGAAACACTACAATGCTTTCTCACAGTAACAATACTCCTTCATCAACTGATAACAATAGTGTGCAACTCTGCACTCTCAAAATACCGCTCAAAACATAATAATTTCCATCCAACACGAAGAATAATAGACTTCATTCCAACAATCTGAATTCACATAATTTTTGTAATCACAAACTTCCTTTGTCGAAACACACATAGCTCTCAATAAACAATAGTCATAATCTTCTAATAACTCCTCATATAATTCAATCACTCAATACTCCAATTACATAATCAATAACTCATAAATCAATCTCTGATTTATTCTACAGACTCACCTCTCAGTATTCAAAAACTATCCATTACTCTTCAATAATAAAAAAAAACAAAGAGACAAAGAGGTAGAACCAAGCTTACCTCGGCTCATGACTATCACAATCTGGCATCCCAACAAACTTCTACAACTCCTATATAATTGCTCATGATTTCCAGATTCTAACCGTAATCCCATAACTAACCGCTTTTAATAACTAAATCAATCATCTATCCTCTTGAACTGACTATTCTATGGACTATTAGTCTATTTTACCAATATCTTACAAAAACGAACTAATATCTATTCTACATGTTCTTAGTCTTGTTTCAAGAATCTATACTCTTCTTGTTTTTGGCAATAGCCATTCTAGTCTTAATACTATATTATTTCTAGAGTGAATATTTATTGTTCTTGAGTTTGAAAAAGAGTGTTTTAAGTTTTTTTTTTTTTTTTTTTTTTTTTTTTAATTTTAATTCATGTCTTTGATAATTATAACCAATGTGAATTATTGTACTATTATTATTTGTAAATTTGCATTGAAAGTCTTCTCTAAAGACGTTCCAAAATATCTTTAAAAATTTAGAGTACTTATTTGAAGTTATAGACTTTTCACTTAATTGTCCACATATTTTAAATAAAAAATATTTTAAAATCATATTATAAAATTTTAAAATTAATTAAGTTTTAATGACATATATCATAATAAAAAATTAAGAAAATTTGAATTATGTGTGCAATAAAAAAATAGTGTATATTAATATTATAATAGTAAATAATACTTAAATATCTTGTATATTTATTTTGTATAATACTCAAATTAATTAAATCATAAAAATATTTTTGTAGTAAAACATAAAAGAAAAATTTATATTTTCTTAAATAACTTTGATAGTTTAAAGAGTATTCTAGTAATTATTTTATCCACACAATTAATTAAAAATAAAAACAAAATAAAAAATATTAGGATTTTTTATTTTTTAACTTTTTTTCATTTTGTTTCTTTACTTTAAAACCTTTTTTTTTTACTTCGAAATCTACTGCTTTTCATTAGATTGATAATTACTTTAAATTCAATGTTTTTTTAAAAATTATAATTGTGACAAATAAAAGCAATATCATTTAAATTACATAAATAATTGAAGTTATAATATTTAATAAATTAATATAATTATGTAACTAAGTATATCAATTAATAATATTTAAAAATATCAATAATATTATAAATCATTTCTTGTTGATGGTTTGAAATAAAATATTATATATTAAATATTTTAAAAATCATACTTGAAACGTTTGATGAAAATGGAAATGAATTAATTTTTTAAGATGATTAAATATATGTAATTATGTTAATTAAATGTAAATTTTCTACATGTATTCTCATTGGAATTTAAACATGAGATGGAAAGAAGATTTTTTAAAAAAAAATTTAATGTAATTTATTAAAATTAAAAAATCACGATGTTTTTTTAAAATAAATTTTTAGTTAATAAAATACTAATAGTTTAATTTTACTCAAAAAATATGATTTGAAAAAATTTTAAACTATTTCTGCAAACATTGTATTATAGGTCAGATAAAACATACTTGAATTTGTATTCACAAAGATTCAAACGCAAAATTATAAATCCGTAAAGTTTTTAGTTCTTCTAACTGTATTGTAATATTTTTTTTGCAAAATCATAAATTAAAGGCTAAAATACTGCCATGATTATCGATATTACTATCTATATAATAGCTGCCAGTGTTCCTACACAACAGAGTTATTTAATAAAAAACCAAATTCAGCTTTTAATAATTATTCTGAATTAGGAAAAAATAGGAAACTCATGTGGTTAAAAATACAATTTTTTTGTGAACATGGTTAGAAAATTATTTTATTTGAGAGATTCCATTTGTTATAATAAATATGAAATAAAGTGAAGAAGAATGACTCATGTTTAAGGAATCTGTAAAACAGATCACAAAATTATAAAACCTCAATGTAAGTAGAACAATTAGTAGTAATATTCATAAAATAACTCTTCACAAATATCAATTTCATTTAAGATAAATAAGATAATTCTATATTTGATAAAAATTTCTTATTTTAGATAATTCTTATTTTAAGATTATTTTATATCAAAAGAAGATCATGTTAGATGTTTTTATAACTTTTTACCTTACATAAAAATAATTTTAATTTAATTCTAATACACCTACATTAGAATTTGTTTTATTTCTTATATTATTCTTTTATTATTAATATATGTTTTAGTTCATAATAAAGTTTGATTTGAAGTAAAACATGAGGCATAAATGCATATTCAAGGAATTGCACACTTGTCTCAGGATTGGCATGATTCTATGTAGAAAACACAAGAAAGAAATTGGTGAGTTGTAAAATCTTAATAAGTCGAATTTATATACTGAAATGTCCTTTAAAGGATTATAAAAACTATTTATAACACCTTTGCAACCTTATTCCTATGACAAAACATTATTAGAGTATAAAATGATGGTGTCAAGAATTAGCAACAGATAGAGCAAACTTCATTATTATTTCTCTAAATATTAAAAACAAAATTCTAATAAGGAAACACCTTATTTAATGCTAAGAATTGCGTAGGTTCATATATTTAAAAAAAAAAACCAATTATCTTTGGTAGTATTTTAACTTCTAACCTAATATGAACAGATGGCAAAGACAAATAAATTGTTTTATATTGAAATTTAAAGTAATTTTGTTTTAAGGAAGTATTTAAATAAGAATTTTAAAATATAATAATGCACTCTCATCTAATCAAGAAAATTTAAAATTCTAAGGTAATATTAGTCAAATAATATTTATTTAAATAATCTATTTATTTTAATTTTATATTAAAATAGAATCAAACTAATTCTAATATAAAAAAGAATTAATAATAATGATATCTTTTATACTTTATAGATTAAATTTTGATTCTTAAACTTATTTTTGGACTATAAAGGAAAAATTCATAACTCACTTTGTAAAATTTAGGCAAACAATTCTACAAAAGAATTTCCATCAATTATCCTTGTTGCCTACAAATAAACTTTGTACTTGAAGAAGACTTTCCATTTAAATAGAATGACATTTACTTCAAATCTTGCATCCAAAAAAATACCATATTTATTTGGCTTTTGTGGCACAAAGATGTGGTAGTGAATATATAGTATCATGGACATCAACGTTGGTATTAGTAATTAGGAAGATAAAAAGAATTATAAAAAAATAAAAATACATAAATTTAATAATGTCTCACAAAAAAAGCTTCTTAAAAGTCTTGTACATGCAGAGTTTATTTAATGAGTATTTTTAAATGATTAATAGATTAAAAACTTAATCAACAAGTTGATCATGTATTGCATATAGGAGAAACTTGCGTTACAAGTTAGACATATATATATATATATATATATATATATATTAAGTAGCTACTTTGTAATTGGCAACAACCATTCTAATTTTTGTCTTATATTTAGCTTTAATTTGTCTACTTTTATCTATTGTGTGTCTCAAGAAAGTATATTCTTTTTAGCATTTTTTTATGATTAAGGCTCATGATATAAAGAAGATAAACTTGTCCATTTTATTAATATTTATTGTATCTTGTGCTTTCTTCTAAAACTTGAAACCATTTTATATGGATTTTAGAAGTATGAGCAAGCACATAAAATTTGGAATAAACTACCTCTATATTATACTTACTAACATCAAATCTTCAAATATGAGATAGTTGTAAGCTTTTTCTTTGAAATAAACTATCTTTGTAATAAACCCTCTCCAATAATTTAAATGTTTTTGCAAATTCGGTCTCCATTTAAAGAATTTTGCTTATGGTCCATTTAGATTAAAAAAGAACAACTAAACAAGAAACATAGAATAACATCTGTATAAGAAGCATGATATAGATCAATAATTCAATGAGTAGGACAATATCCTCCTCTTGAGATGGGACAAGTCATGAAAGGAAAAACACCATCTTGGTACTAGAACGGTCAAGCCAATTAAATAGAATTCTCAGAACAGCACAATGTGGCTTGATATTACACAATAGTCTAAATAATAGTTGGTAGCTACTTTCCTAAGAATGCTTATTCCATCTCTTTGGTATTAAGATTTTAAGAGATAAGATGTCAGTTATACCCAGGTGGCTATACTCCGTACTTGTTCGAATTACAGTAAAAAAAAAAAACAAAAACAAAAACAAATAACAAAAAAATCGTGAGCTGGGACATTTACTGGGTGGAATCGTGCCCCTCCTACTTGGCACCCCACGTTCACCATGGTTCGGAGGTGGCGACAGTGACGAAAACAGCTCCTCGTGCAAAGGATGACTGCCGCCTCTGCAAGCTGGAACCTGACGCTGGCTTCCGATTACGCCGATGGAGCACAGCACCTGAAAGTGCCTAGATGTGCGCAGCTGGAGCGCAAAACGTGGAACAGATGCAATTCTGGACTAGATGAGTTCGTCAGACAGCTGTTCCTAAAATTAGTAGTTGAGTCTCAAGCCCCGAACCAACCCGAAAAATCACTTCGCTGCCATATGCAATGCACCGGGCGCAGTCTTGTCACCGCGCCTCGTGCTGGTGCAACGCGGACTCGGCAGGTTGACGTTGTAGTCGCCTAGCAGTTACCAATTTCCCCGAAGTGGTACCAGCAAACTCAATTTCGAAGAAGCTCAGGTGCAGTTACTGACGGTCCGTCGGCATGGTGCAAAGTGGCAAATCGAAGCTACAACGCGTGAAAGGCGTTGAATTCTGTACTTGAGACTCCGTGGACGGAAAGATGAGATGAACCCCTGAGAAACCGCCGATGCAATTGAATTCGACAGTCAAATGGAGGGGTTGCTTGATTGTTAGCATTGACTGTCCTCTTTGTTTTTATTCTAAACCAAGACACTGAAGTCTGCACTCGTCGAAAAGCAGTGAGCATGACCACTTCAGGGGTGCATTCACAACGTGCTTTGCTGTGTCCATGATCACAAAATCTCATCAGGATGTGATTCCACGGCATATGTCGAACTAATCTCCTGCACCAAGCATCATGTCGAAGCTCTCAGAACCGTTAAATGACACCATCCCATTTTACTATGCATTTCCAACGAAGGTCCATCTCAGTGCCTCACGCTCGATGCTTGGTGGGCCCAGGTGAATCCTACCCCTGGAGCGCTGTTTTTGTTGAGAAGCAGTGCAAGGATTCCGAGATGCCACCTGAGGTTATCTGAGCTCGCAGTTACTATCATTGGGTTTCATCTCAGGTAGATTGTTGAGCCGAAATATTCTGGCACGGAAGTGTTTGTTTGGTGGAGGCTATTGTGAAACGAATGTCTCAGAAAAAGTATGCAGCTCTATATTTGGGCTCTCTCACATGGTTTACCGCCTCCTTTCGCGACGAACTCGCAGTTATGGACCGTGGTGAGGTCTTCTCGCTTTAAAACCCCTCGCGGTCCCTCGACTGCAGCAAGTCTCCCACTTCTCGTTCCTCGCTGGGATCAGGCGAAGGGTGCCGAGAGGTAGTTCAGGGATTTTTCGCACAGGCGCCAACATCACGGTTCACAATTTCGGTCTGATCAGCACAGTGGTGCGTTGCGAAGTGCATTGGCGAAATCTTTCTGATCTACCCGCAATGGGGAGCATGTCAAGATGCATTTTCTCGGCACTGGTGATTTTAGTCGCCGTATGTTCGGTTGCGAAGCCCGCGTCAGCAGCGGAGTTCAGAACTCTCTCCGGACAGGGAAGCGACAGCGATTCGTCGTGGGATAAGTGGCTAGAATCCGTCCGCGTCGAGTACGAAAAGAAGCAGCAGCAAAGTGTTCTGGGCGTCGACGAGACTATGACAACACAGGCGGCACCGAAGGGGAAGACCATTTATGTGAACAAGCAGAAAGGGCCGTACAGGACTGTTCAGCAGGCTGTGAACGCGGTACCGAAGGGCAACACGAAGCGCATTGTGATCTACATTCCTGACGGCGTTTACAAGTAAGTCATGGGCCCGTATTTTGACGAGAGCTGGTGAGAAGTGGATGGTGTTGGGGTTATTGGCGGTGATGGGTGAGTTGACGTGGTTTTTGTTTGGGAATGGTGCAGGGAGAAGATCTTGGTACCGAAGACGAAGCCGTTTATCACGTTCCAGTGCCAGAGCAGGAAAGCGACGTTGGTGTGGGGAGATACAGCTGCGAAGGCGGGAGGAACGGCGAAGAGTGCTTCTACTGCGATCGAGTCGAAGGGGTTCATTGCTTATGACTGCACGTTCGCGAACTCTGCACCCGCTCCACCGGGCGGCGCTGTAGGGAAGCAGGCGGTGGCGCTTCGGATCCAGGGAGACCAGGGCGCATTCTACCGATGTGCATTTTTGGGAGCGCAGGACACGTTGTACGACAAGGAAGGACGTCACTACTTCAGGGATTGCTACATTCGGGGGTCTATCGATTTTGTATTCGGCGATGGGCAGTCGATCTACAAGAAGTGTCTGATCGAGTCAATCGCAAAGGGCACGAGTGGGTCGATCACAGCTCAGAAGAGGGAGAGCTTTTCGAGGACGGGTTTCGTGTTCGACCAATGCACGATCAGGGGAAGCGGGTCTATCTACCTGGGACGTGCTTGGGGGACGCACTCTCGCGTGGTGTTCTGCAGGTGCAACATGGCGAACATAATCCGTCCGATCGGGTGGCAGGACTGGGATGATAAGAGGAGGCAGAAGACGGTATTCTACGCCGAGTATGCGTGCACGGGTCCCGGAGCGAACAGGAAAGGTCGCGCGCCGTGGTCGAAGGTTCTGAGCGCCGCACAGGCGAAGCCGTTTTTGGATTACGGATTCATCGACGCCAAGCAGTGGCTGCCGTATGTGTAGAGTAGGGTGGGCGTAGGTGAAGGTGATGGGTACGTGGGAAGGGTGGAACGATTGGTTAGATAGGAAGATAATTATTTGGAGATGGGTGGGGTGAAGATTGGTATTCATGTTAAGCATTCTTTGTTTCCAATAAATGAGAAGCAGAGCAGCGCGATGCGATCGTTGCTGTGGTTGGTTTTATTGTGTCGTTGGAGCGTGGATGTGCTTTCACAGTGGAGTGCGTACTGTTGCTGTGCAGTGCGGTGGGAGTTGGCGATCGCTTAGTTCTGGCAGATGTGAGATGTGCATACACAGGTGGGTAGCCGCGGAGAGGTAGGAATGTGTTTGAGTGATGAGAACTTGGTAGTGGTGTGGATAGAGGGAGGGTGGAAGTGTAGAAATCCATGGCATTGTCGGGGCAGCCACAGACAAACGCAGTGCGAACTCCTGGCAGCAAGGATCAGGTCCAGAAGAAGAAGGTGAGGTTTTGATATGCCTGGCAGTGAGTTTTGCAATGGAAGTAGTGTCATGCATGTGGGCTCCGAACACGGGTATGCGGAGGAACCTTTCGTTCCAGCACGATGCTCATGGATGGCTTTATTTCGACTGCGTGTGGATACATGGCATGATTTTTGTTTGTCTGCATTATTTCACTACGGAGCACTCGCCGACCTTTGATGTGAAGTCTGCATGGAAATGAAGTGAATACTTGTATTGCATGATCACACAATTCCATATGTCCCTCATAGTCGATGTGAAAGTTCGTTTAAAAGCAAATGTAAAGAACGATGTAATGAAAATGTTCTTTCGAGATTCCCATTTGGTTGAAGATGCACTGGTAGGAGTTGGAGTGAAATCCATAACATGAGAACTGAAGATGAGTATATATAAAGTTAGTGTGAACTCCAGAACGCGATTATAGTTGCTTCAGTGCATAGTGACAAGTGCAAACACGAGAATGTAATAGAAGTTATTTACAAATGAAATGATTGGACTTCGTATCCAATCTATATAATTTAGACAGTTGTATTTGTAATAATTACAAATGGATCTTTAATAAGTGGAGAGATAGAAGAGTTCTACAGAAATATCTCATGGAATATTTGACAGTCGATCAAACTATACCATAAGATGTGCAATTACAAATTATAATCTCACCATATAATGTATTGAAGTATACAAATTGAGTGATATTTAAATAATAAATATATTCATAAAGAAGTTTGATTATAAGGACTAGATAAAGTTCAATAAAAGTATAACGTATTTAACATGTATATAAGATAGAATAGATATTCTTGTTTATGTTTAGTTGTTAAAAGATATTTTATATTATGTATGTTATTTATGAAGACTTATTTAGATAATTATTCTTTTTGAGGAAATTTTAAAAAAATCTTAAAATAAGAACTAAGAACTATCATAAGTAAAAAAGTAACCAATTTTTTTTATATCCATTATTATCATGGATTTTCAGTAGATTTTATATTTACTAAAGATTCTATTTAAGAAAATTATAATATATCTTTTGATATTCTTATATAATTGATAGTTTATTTATTTTATCTTCAAATTGATAAACAAATCATAATTTTGTATCAAGTTTTAGAAAAATTTCAATTTATTATTTATTATTATGAAGGTATTTATATATATATATATATAATTATTTGATTCATTATATATAATTATTTAATTATTTAAACTTGTTGGATATGAAGAGTAAAAAGAGCTAATGTATAGAAAAATGTTGGTGGTTTGATTGTGGGAAAAGAATTAATTTCTTTATTTTTAGATGAGATTTTTTTACTTATATAATAATATTTGGATCTACTTTCTTATCTAAACTTCATTCAATATATATATATATATATTTGTATAATTACAAAAAAACCAAATAAATTTAGTTGGCAATAATAAAAGTTTAAATCAACATTCACTTATCATTAAAACAATTATGGTAAAATTTTAATACATTTACTATGAAACTTTCACTATTGAAGCTTTTCTTTGATGTTATCTATCAATATTAATAATATCTCAATAAGAATAATGATCCTCAAAGTATACATGTACTTTTTTTTTTAATCAGATATTTGATGAGAAACAATGTGTTTAATACAGCATATTTTTTGCAGCAAGATTCAGGGTGCTCTAACACATCAACTGCAGAGAAACCACATCTTGGAAAGAAACAGGTTCTGGTTTGCTTATCGATCTATTTGTTGATGTTTTAGCACAAACAAACTGGATTAATTGCAGAGAAACCGGTTCCCTCACCCGCTTTCTAAACAGGATTGCAGATGGTGCTTCTCGACGTCACTGATATCACTTGTTCAGGAAAAGACCCACAATACGTAGATGCAAAACAGCTATTCATTAACAAAAAGGATAACGAAACGGATATCACGGTGTTTATCGAAGTTTTGCCAACAATTGGAACGTTGCGAGTAAAGATGTGCCGAAGCACTCACTTAACTAAAGCAAAAAAATATTAATCTATTCATCGCTGACGGAGTGTTGACCAATGAAACTTATGTAACTAATCTGTAGCGAAGTGAACACTAACTCTAAAAGAGAATCAATTTACTATCTACAACTACCAATTCCAAAAGCCAACAATGCATGAGACGCATGCTAGCTGTCCTGGCACTCTAATTGCAAAAACTCTGAAAAACAATCTTCAAATAATGCTTTACAAGGAAAACAGCTCAAGCATCCACAAAGAAAAGTTTCAGGAAGCATTTTCTAAAATCTTTCTCTAACGACGACGACTTCAAGTGCCTTTTATTTTCGATGCAAGAGGTGATCTTGACGCTATGGTTCGCAACTGTTGAAGGCTTCGCCATCGATGGCACACTTCCGAAACCCAGGTTTGATCCTTCCACCGTTGCCTTCATAAAAATTAATGGCAGGCTGGTTGGAATGCAGCAAACACCATTCTATCCTCTCCATCCCTAGCTTCACAGCCTCCTTGGCAATTTTCTTGAGAAACATCGTGCCCAATCCCATCCTTCTGTAAGGTTTCCTGATATGAAGAGCCTCCATATACAAGCCTGGTTTCGCAAGGTAGGTCGAGTAATTTGGGAAAACGTGAGCAAAGCCAGCGACAATACGAGAGTTCTTGCCATCGACACATGGTGACTGAAATGCCTCACGGTCTGGATCCTCTACCAAACTGCCCGCCGAAAATTCACCTATGACCTCAGCGTAGAGATCCTCGCTGCCAGAATTGATCCTGGGAATCCCTCTAGGCGCCTCAACGACTTCGGACGCGGCAATTGCAGGAGCGCTGGTGTCGTGTTCTTTCAGGTTCATGTTACTGGCAGATCGGAAAACCTCTAGGACAGGCTCCTCCATATCCGTCTCCTTGTTGGACTGCAAAAGGGACTTTGGGGAGCTGACTTCATTTAAGAACACTCCATCTGAGGCTTTCGGAGAACAGGCTTCACTGAAGAACCTCCCTCTGTACTTCACATTGCTTACGGATCTAAACAACATTAATTCCACCGAAGCTGTATTTCCTAGCAGAACTTCACTGGTGTTGACAGGAGGTACCTTCTCAATCTCCCCTGATGTGTCTGACAAGGGCTTTGTCACAACGGTACCAGACATAGCTTCGTCGTCTTTGTTCTGACTAGCAGCTTCCTTCGTGGGCTCCTCAATCTCAAGAATGAAGACTGTAGGCCCCTGAAATGGTGCGTGCGTGAAGAGGAGCTCATTCAGCCCGATGTCCGTGGATTTGCAGCTGGACCTCATTTCCTCTACTTCAGCAAGCTCATAAACGAGTGCATTGATAAGTGGAACATCTAACCGGGTGGCCAGTCGAACGGTAGCAGCCATTGCAGAAGTCTGATGCGCACACGCCCTGAAGATTACCAAGTATAAAACTCTCTGCACAAGCATTTAAAAACACGATTCTTAATCTCAAAGTATGAAAGCAAATATGGCTGATCGTAAGGAGCATTTATAAGACTAACAGACTGAGAACGAATCCATTTAGGTTGCTCCAGCGTTACTACAACTTCAAATGATCCAAAGATGCTGCTGATGAGCTATCTTCTCAGAGCAAAACCTTTTCACGTGGTCTGACAACGGGCTACAAAGAAAGACTGTAATGGCTCCATAACGTTCAAAGCATAATGCATCTTCGCGATCCGCAATTTCCGGTACAATAGACCTTCAATTAACAAGAGGAACCACTTGGTAATGAAAAAGAGCGACCCTAAAAAGCATTAAATGCTAATTCGTGTATGCTGTCATCGTCGAGGGAGAATGATAATCCCAGACAGAGACTCCATAACGTCAAATCCTTGGACCACATTCCTCGTTATCCACAAAAAGTTGGCCCCATATAGATCACACAAGTAACTCAGAAAAAGGATTCAAAGCCTTCCTGGATCGTGACTTGTGAAGTCAGGGAACCCAAAATGAAAATGCAATAGAATCGGCACCCATCCATCAATAGAGGAAATCATAAAGAACTGACCTAAAAGATTCTGAAAAAAACTGTCGATAACAGGGCAAGTCAATCCGAGGTAAGTTTTAGAATCCAGCTACTGCTTCGCATCAGACGCAGCCTAGTGAGCCCAGGTAGATGATACGAGACGGCGCTGCAACTCCTCTTGCTCGCCCTTGAAAGGATTATGGAACCAGTTCTTGTTACCCTGGATGGAGTTGGGCAGAGAAGAGAAGATGTGCGGGTTGGAGCCGTAGTCGGCAGAGAGGAGGATGGCGGTGTACAATGCCGTGGCAGAAACGGTGATATTGTGCAGGAAACGATACTTGGTGCCAGTACCCATCGCAAGCTCGATCACCTCATTTGCACCATAGCATGCAAAATCTAGCCAAAACCATGGCTCGGACCTTACGGACAGTATCTAACGTCTCAAGCTAAAAAACCTTCAAACCCTGCTCAGAATAACTCCCTCCCCGTTGATCATCAGAAGATGGCTCTTCGAGCACGATGCTCCTTCGATCTAGACTTTCGAACGCTCGTGCATAACCGTGAGAACGAAATCCTGAAGGAGTGAGCTTTCAAAACACAATCTATGACCGTGGTGATTTTGATAATGTCTGCCTACGATCGACTATTCAGAGACTAGCCCAAAAGTTTAGGGTAACGCTAAACACGGTTTATATGTTCGGGAAGACGAAAACCGTGATTCGATACCACAGCTCGATATCCGCCACGTGGTGCATTACATTTAAAAGTTTTGGCGCCTCACACTTCTTCAGTCGTTGGCCGCAGAATTTTCGAGTATTCTTGCATCACCACTAATGAATATATGTTTGAATAGGGTGCTAATTAGGTTAGGCTTTCGATTAGTTCGTACCCAACTCAACATCTGTAGTGCCTGCTGAACTTTCGAGATATACGTCTTCGCTTGAGAGCCAAAACAATATATTGTCTGATGTCGTTGACGTCATTATGAGTGGCACGAGAATGTGGTGGTGAAAGCCAATTACAGTCGAATTGCTAGATCTGTTGGGCTGCCCTTGTTGCTGGGGTGTGGTTGTCTTTCAAGTATGTGCGCTTAAGAGCAGGATGGGAAAAGGATCTATTGGTAGTGGTTATGACTGCGAGGAGGAATTGAGAGAGGACGAAGAGGAGGAGAGTCAAGAGGAAGCGGGAGAGGAAGAAGAGGAGGAAGAGAGAGAGGAAGAAGAGGATGAAGAGGAGGAAGAGGAAGAAGGGGTGAATGTGAGGGAAGATGATGAAGCTGAATCTCAAAAAGCACAAAATGTGGCCGCTTTGATAAGGTAATGCATTCAGTGGTGATTCACAACGCCAATTATGACTTGTGTTTTCAGTTACAATTCCACCCTTGAAGTTTAGCGGCGTGCTGGAGAGTCGGTTCATTTTTTAAGACTTGTAGCTTTTGAGTTTCGCGAATTGATCATGTTGAGGTGATGGCGGGAAGTACGTGCATTGGTTGACCTATGATGGTGTGTGGCAGGGGTGATGTGCAAGTGAATAGACAGGCATTGCTCCCGAAAGTCCTTACAGTATCAGATGCAGCAGTAGTTATCAGGAGACCATTCAAGTCTCCATGCCCTAAAGCTTCCTCTGGTTCCAACATCGAGCTTCTTCGTCGTCTTTCAGCTCGGAAGCGTTTTATCCCATGGGGTTGTTCAAGATCACCACTCACTTCTATCACAAATACACCAATACCACTTGCCCCTGCGAAAGAGGAGGAGCCTCTCAAGATAGAGCTCCCTCCAGGGGTTGAGCCTCTGGTTTTGTGGCAGCCAGATGAGAATGATGGGGGTTCTGAAGAAGGACCAGCTGAAAAACTACAACCTATCATTGTGGATCCTCACCTTACAAAATTCTTGAGACAACATCAAAGGTGGTCCTCTTTAAAGCACGTTAATGCAATTTGCATTGCAAGTAATTCTTTGTAACACACGTATCATGAGTGCAAACGTGCAGGATTCGAAGAATATATATGATATTTTTGAGGCCTCGATCAGTTGAAGAGCGTTATGTGCACTGCTGTGCAGAAAGTCTCAGAAATTAATTCAGATTGTCACATGTATTTATGTTGGCGCAAATTTGCAGGGAAGGTGTTCAGTTTATGTTCGAGTGCGTAGCTGGTCTTCGTGGCATGGCGATATCAAAAGACGAGAAGGCTACTTCTGGTGGTTGCATTCTTGCAGATGACATGGGGTACACTATTACGTTGTCCATGATATCTGTAGTTACATACTCTTTTTTAGCAAACCTAGAACTGTTGGACTCTATTGCACACTTCTTCTCATTATCTTTCCATGTGCTCGACAACCATGCATATGGACCAGTAAAGAAAGATGAGAAATGTTTGAAAATGGGCTCCAACTTTTTGAAGGTATTCGTGATTTCGAGGAACTTCAGAATGACCGTAGAGGGTTGCTTATGGAGCAGGAAGAGCGCTGAATCGTTGTTTTTCCCACAGATTGGGCAAAACTCTGCAATCGATCACTCTTATGTGGACGCTGTTGAAACAAGGCTTTGATGGGAGGCCAATGGCAACGAGAGTTGTAATTATCACTCCAACTAGTCTTGTGAGCAATTGGGAACAGGAAATTACCAAATGGCTGAGTCACAGTACTGTGAATGTGCTGGCTATGTGTGAGTCAACCCGATCAGATGTCCTTCAGGGAATTTCTACTTTTCTCTCGCCACAGAACTTTTATCAGGTAAATCAGACTTTCGTTATATCTGAAAATGCTCACTAGAAAATTTCGTCATTATGCGCTTCTAACTGTGTGGTTACGGACAATTGTGTATAGTCCAAGTTAGTAGAGGAATCGGAGTTGCAATTGAAGGTGTGATGTAGCATTGACATGATGTGTAACATTACGAGCTTAATTCGCTCTATTCAGGCAATCTGTGCAAAGTTTCGTAGCTACTGTCTAGATATCGAGATCATCATGGATAAATTTGAGTGGTACAGAAAAACAGAGACACAGTCTTGTAATGATTTGATTTGGATGTATTCGAATGTGCTCTGCACGGACAACTAGCTCAGTTTTCCTAAATAATATTGAAGTGTGCTTGCAACGCTTATAAAGTTGTGATTGGTCTCATACTAATAGCGTCACATTATGTCTCAGGTTCTTATCATTTCATACGAAACTTTCCGCATGCATGCAGCAAGATTTGAGAAAGAAGGTAGCTGCGACCTTCTCATTTGCGACGAAGCTCACAGGCTCAAAAACGACAAGACACTTACTAACCAGGTCCGTAAGCGCTTGTATTCTCAATGGATGATCGCCGATAATGGCACTTCTAATTGAAGAACAGGTTCTGATCTCCTTTTTGTACCATTATGCAAAATGTGAGACACTAGGATTTTAGACTTGCTCAAGTTCTAATATTTCTCAGTAACTCAATACTATGGTAGGTCCCTTGATGCAAAATTGCCCGAGTAGCATACAAATTAGCTTCTACATAATAGCATCAGGCGCTTGCTTATGAGTGGAACTATCACTGTCTGTTTGAAGATCTCTGATATTTGGAGGGGACGTAACTCATGCAGGCTCTCGCTTCTCTTCCATGCTTTAGGCGTGTGCTATTATCTGGTACTCCTATGCAGGTAATGTTACTGTATCTGAGTGCTTTGGTCGCTCTGAAGTGATGCCTCAGCCTTCAGACGATCCTTTGAAGGAGAACCCATGTACATCTTTGAAAAGCAGAGTTTACCTGTCCTTTTTTCTCTTTGAAATGGAGGGCGATTATTATTCTGAATTCAAAGTTTTCTTGTTCTAAAACTGCAGAATGACCTAGAGGAGTTTTATGCTATGGTCAATTTTACAAATCCTGGAGTTCTCGGCAATGCAAGCACTTTTCGTAAATACTATGAGGTAAGCCTCTCAAGTTCTCGTGAATTTTGTCCCCAAGATGTCTTTGCCTGTCCTGATTTACCTTCTGAACTGCAGTAAGCCTGATAGACATTCTGTTCTTGCCAGAACCCAATTCTGACCGGGCGGGAGCCTGATGCTACTGATGAAGCCAGGGCAATAAGTATTGAACGATCAGCAGAGCTTAGTGAGAAAGTGAATCAGGTATTTTTCTTGCCTCTACTTTTGAATTTCTGACCTTTTCATGCGACGAAGTCTTGTACTGTGATATGTAGACTTGTGTCTGACCAGAATGTGCTTAATGGCAGTTCATATTACGGCGGACAAATGCTTTACTATCAAATCACTTGCCACCTAAGGTATGGCAATTCTTTGTTCGTTTTATTATGAAAGCCCATCACGTTACCATGTCAGTCCTGTCTTGTGAGTAGCCATATTGCAGGCTGCAGAGATACTACATTCTATTGTACATTATTTAGAGCTTCTGTTGGAGGAGATTTCTTAGTTTTCAAGTCTTTTGAGGAGCAAGAAACTACTACTGTTGCCGGCTTTCTGATTTCCCCATGAGCCCTGTGCAGATAGTAGAGGTTGTTTGTTGTAAATTGACGGAGCTTCAAACGAGTCTATATCGACACTTCATACGGTCAAAGAATGTGAGTCATTTTAATCAAAGAAAGTCGTCTTGACTCTGAGAATGTGAGTCTTGGGGTGAGTTGCTTTCTGCAGCAAGTAGCTTCGAATATGACATGTTGCCCCTTCACAACTACAGTTGGAGCAAACAAAAACACAGGATTTTGTAGATTCTTAATTGTTTATCTTGTCGAATTTTTTCTCGTTTCAGTGCTACAACATGTTATTTTGGCTGAAGGTATATACATTGTGTGCTAAATGTGGCAGGTTCGTCAAGCCTTGGAAGACCAGACAAAGCGAGCTAAAGTATTAGCATCAATTACAGCATTGAAGAAGTTATGCAATCATCCGAAGGTTCTGAGTTTCTGTATTCTTACATGATTGCTTCGGAGCTGTCCAGCTTTAAAATACTCTTATTGGCGCTGTTGTTATGTATTAGTAGTTGGTTCCAAGAGAATACCCAATATATTTCTGGTTTTAATTTAGATTTTAAATTTTAAAATATTTTGAGAATGCTAGATTCATTTTCCTTACGCTTTTATGTGTGCAGCTCATCTATGACACCATTCGTGCTGGTGGATCTGAAGCTGCTGGATTTGGTGACTGCCTGAAATTGTTTCCACCACACTTGGTCGCTAGCCGGTACGCGCACAAAATTTGTATACGTGCTTAAAAATTTCACGTCGAAAGCATTCTGACCAACCTCGTAGATATGTGGAATTGCAGGAGTAGCTCGTGGCCTGACTGGATTGAATTGTCCGGGAAGATGGCAGTATTAGCTCGATTGCTTTCGGAGCTGCGCTGCAAGACTGATGACCGCATCGTTCTCGTCTCGAACTACACCCAGGTGTGCTGCCCTAGTGCCAGCAGCCTATTTGAGTCTTTTACTTTATGTATCAATTGGCTTGACTTTTCAGTTTACTAATTTTTATGGCAAAAACTCCCAAACACTGCCCTTGTCATGGACTAACTGTGGCCAATCAACAGACTCTCGATTTATTTGCTCAGATTTGCCGTGAGAGGAACTATCCATTTGTGAGACTGGACGGGACTACCTCAATTGGTAAACGGCAAAAGTTGGTTTCTAGGTTTAATGACCCGAATCAGGTAAGATATGTAGGGAGATGACATCTGGCATACAAAATAGTCAATTGGTAACCAGTTCTCTATGAAATTTTAATGCAGTTGTATACTTTTACGTGTATCGACTTGATGAATGTTTCTGACCGGCGCCTTCTTGTTCAAGCGCAGAACGAGTTCGCTTTCCTTCTAAGTAGCAAAGCAGGAGGCTGCGGTTTGAATTTGATTGGAGGCAATCGATTGGTGCTATTTGATCCTGATTGGAATCCTGCAACTGATAAACAGGTAAAGAACTTCTAGTTCACAAATGATTGCGTTACCAAATGATGCAATGAGGAGCATGTTTTGTGAGTGATTGTTACATCCGTCTTACCTAATAGAGATTTGTCGGCGCTACTCCACTGCAGGCAGCAGCTCGAGTTTGGAGGGATGGGCAAAAGAAAAGAGTATATGTTTATCGGTTTCTTGCCAGTGGAAGCATTGAAGAAAAGGTATGGAGTACGGAACCGAGTTAATGAAATGACTTCAAGGTTGGACATCATTTACTCGGACTAATGGTATACGACTATTGATTGCTGTAGGTATTCCAACGCCAGATGTCTAAAGAGGGCCTTCAGAAGGTAGTTGATAAAGAACAATCAACTGACGCTAAAGCGCAGGTTTGTGAGCCATTTGACACTGCTGATATTGTTCTGAGTATCCAACATAGTGCATCCTCTTTTGAAACTTAGAAACCATGACTAAACTGAACGTTGTTTCTGATGAAACGTTGTAATCAACTTGTGCAGGTTAACATGTTGTCTACCGATGATCTCAGAGACTTGTTCACACTTCGTGAAGACGTTAGGTATTGATATCAGCCAGACAAGAGAAATATTGTTTTGAGAGGGTTCAGTTCATTTGATACCTTGATTTGGCTTGCCTACGATTGCTAACTTTGCAATCTGACAGGTCTGATACGCACGATTCGATTAGCTGCGAACGGTGTGACGCGGAAGGTGGCCCTGGGGAGATGACAAGCACTTCCGACATCTCTGCTGTCATGGTTGAGGACATTGGAGAGTTTGCTAAGGTCGCTGGATGTGCTGGCAAGCTGAGATCGTGGGAGAGACAGGTGTGTATAGCCAACTTTGGGGTAAATCCATGCTCAGCTGTAAAACATTCTCTCTTAGGGCCTTTTTTTCCCTCGCACAACTTTTTATCTCGGTTTGCGTATGTGATAGTAACGTGGACGAACTGTCTGCTCAGGTTGGAACACCTGCTGAAGAAGACCTCTTGAGCTGGGCTCATCACTCTGATTCTTCCACCATCCCTGATGCCATGCTGGAGGCTGCTTCTAGAAATCAGGTGCTCGTCTTAAGCAATGTCTCGCATGCAATACAATTGCGAAAGTCGTGAGTATTTTTGAAGATCCTGAACTTATTCGTGTAATTTGGCTGGGGTGTGTAGATTTCATTTACCTTTACCTGCCAGATTGATGGCAAACTCACCCCCATCGACAGTTTTCCACGCTCATCGGCACTCTATACTACTCCCTCCTTGAAGGCTAGAGCATGTGCAATACCTGTTACTAGAACGTTGCGTGATCCCAAGATCTCACAAACCCCGAATTCATTTACCAGTGGGCCCAGCACGAATATTAGGGAAGAGCTTGGGGCAGTTACTACAGCCCAGTCAATTCTACGTGGGCTGCCTCCTTCTGCAAGAAAAGCTGAAGCACCTGGGATCGTTACTCCACCAGCGAGGTCGATTCTGCGTGGACTTCCCCCTTCTGCAAAAAAATCGCCTGCGACCGTGTTGCCGCGAACGCCAGTCTTGCCTCCCAAGAAGCGCCCAAAGATCACTATTGTCCACAAAGCTAGCAGACACATTGCTGCTTCACAACATTCGTCAGACGAGAGCAGTGCCTCTGAATTTGTAGCTGACGATGACGAAGATGACAACGACGAAGACTTTGCCTGATAATTAGCGTGCAATTGCGGCCTGTATTATAATTTTGCGACTAGATAATGAACTCTGGCAATTTTTTTCTTAACGTTTATCTACCTATTATCCTTGTCGAAACCCATGGTGGGTCACTCAACCTGAGATGTCAACCATTTATTCTTTCAAAGCACTTTACACATGTAAGGAATATTGATTTCACCTTCTGTTTTGTTCGTAAGGACACTGAAACAAATTCTTTGATTCAAACACTGCTCATCAGCATAATACATATGGTTGCGATCATAATGCTGGTATGATCGGCCTTAGCCCTGGCAGATTTAGAGTTGTGATTCTTCTTACAAATGTAAGTCCTCTTTCACACCCAGTATTAAAGGAGATGAAAAGTCTTGCAATTGCATCCTTTAACTTGTGTGTGCCTGTGCATGTTTTTGTTCTTTACTCTTTCTTTGTTTTTAAAAACAATGATTAAGTAATCATGTCAACCATCATAAATTACACTTCATCAATAATGCAGTTCAATTTATTTTTTTTAAACAGCTAGGGTGAACTTGTATTGATTGAAGAGAAAATAATAAAAAGAAGATTGCCTTAGGTTCTAATACCTTGGGACAAGGTAAATCTAGTAGTAGAGAGTATATTTCAATGAGAATGGCTTCCTACCTGTATATGGTTAATGTTGAAGGTAGATTACGAGACTGCTGTGGAGGGCTTTGGTGTTCTAGTGAATCACCATCCCTACTCTAAGAATTCATGTTTTACTAATCATGACTTACTCCTCTCCAATATAGGTATTTTTAGGAGAATGCCTTCTATAAATTACATTTACTTACATGCAATATCATTTTATGTAAGAAATGTGGCTCAGTTCTTTATGTTCTGTGCTTGTATGCTTCCTAAAATTTGTATTTAAGAGTTTTTTTTTTTTTTTTTTTTTTTTTTTAATTTAATTTTTAATTTTTTAATGTAGAAGCTGCAACAAATACAATGGAGAGAGATTTTTGGGCTTATTCTACACCTTTATTTGTCAACTTCAACCTTTCTATGCCAAATCATCTATATTCATATGGCTTCTTTTGTAACTCTTGGCCTAAACCATACATCTTTCCAGTGAAATTGGAAATTAGAAAAAAGTTGGAAATGCCATTTGGTTGTGGCTAAGTTTTGTCTAAGTTGTACATTCTTTAGTAGAGACCTAACTAACTTGGTTGAATAAGTAATTAAATTAGAATTAGAGTCCTAACTTTAAATTTTAAAATTTAAGAGTTGACTAGCCATTGTGAAATAACAAAATGATGTTTTTATTTTTATCTTTGATTTTTGCAATCTTAAATATCTTAACTCTCTTAAAAAAACCAACAATTGTTTAAGCAATATTTTTTTTATTATTTTTCTACAATCTTGCCAAATATTTGGATGTATTAAAATCATAGTGCAAAATCCATATGTTGAGGCCTATTTAATAAAATAGCAATTTTAAAAGATTTAAGACAATCCATCCATTTATTTTTATTGGCATTCTAACTCGTGCCTTGTAATTGAATTATTGGTAAAGAAATGAAGTCATACATCAACTTATAGAAATCAATCTATTCTCAATTTTTGAAAAGAAATATATCTTAGTTTAATAAATATATTATCCTTCTGATACATAAAATATGACTTTTTGTTAAAATTAAATATCTTAAGATTCTATTTATTTATTTATTTATTTTCTATACTAAATTATCTTTACTTTTCATAATTAAAATACCATTAATATGTTATGTATATTTTTGGATACAAATACAGATTTGAGCTAAGATAATTAATTATATTAAAGATATGATAAGATCCTAATATAAAAATCTATTATAAGCATCATAGAATAATTTAGATTAACCATTTTAGCTTAGATTCTACTAATCTATAACCAATTTTTAGATCTTGTTGTTTATTTGTGAAAAAAAATAAGAATCTATGCAAAGTTTTGTCACCCGATCATCTTTCTGGCTTAGCACAAAATCAATTGTGACATTAGATGCATCCACATAAACTTGGAATGGTTTTATCCAACAAGGTACTACTAATATTGGTGTTGAAACCAATTTCTATTTCAATATTTTGAATGCAATTGTACATTCCTTTTTTCAAAATGGACTGAATCTATCGGTTGGTGGTTTCTTCAAGAGATTTGTCAAGAGAAGGCATATAATTGTGAATAGATAGATAATTTGCGGATAATAACTGATATAGCCAACAAATGCTCGAACACCCGTAACCGTGTCTAGTTGCTTTAATTCTACTATAATCTTTATTTTATCCGGATCTGTAGTAATGCCTACCATCAAAACTATATGATCCAAAAATTTACCAGAAGACATACCAAATTGATACTTTTTCGAATTTAAAGAAATTCCATATTTGGCACATTGATTCAAACATTGACCTAGTGTCACGGCCATAATCATGTAAGCTAATAATTACATATAGAAATAGGTAGAAATAAGTAAAAGTAGATAAAAGTAAGTTAATTCTATAATATTTAATATAGAAGCTTCCTAGAAACTTCCTAGATGCTGCTTTGACTTCATAGGTGTCTTTAATTGACTTTTTGGATTAGAAACATGGTCAACAAGTTGGCCATGTGCCACACATGTTGTTAGCTTGAAGATCAAGCTAACTATGTGGCCTACACGTAGAAAAACTTGCCTTGTAAGTCAAGGCATGTGTCCTACAAAGTCAACACATATTGGAGATCCTATAGAACGTCGCCACGTAGCCCCTAGTTAGATAGTATATATAGAGACAAGAGTGAAGGCTTCTTCACTCTTGTCAACTCCTTTCTTGCTTCTAATCCAAGTTCAAGAGTCTTTAGTTTCTTTTCTTGTGGCAATAGCCATTCCAGTTTCCTTTTAATATACCTACTTGTTTATATTTTGACTTATTATATCGAGATAGCCTTTTTGTATATTTTCCCTCATCGAGTCTTTGTCCTTGATAGATTGACAAGAGTACACTTACAATATCAGAGCTTTGTTTTTCTTGAGTGAGAGTGGATTACCTCTTTCTCTTGACAAGACATAAGCGTATTAGAAGTTTGCGGATTACCCACTTCTAAACTGATATTGTTCTTAGTATCTTCTTTGTTATCAAGTCTTTCTTTTCTTTTGTCTTGAGCAGTATCAAACAAATTTTTCTTAGTGTCATTATGACAGAGCTTGTTGAAATGAAGAGTGCAATGGCACAAATGCAAGAGCAAATGAGGGAGTTAATACTTGCGATGCATCAACTCAATTCACCAACACATGAAAGAACAAGAATAGCAGAAAGTGGGGATATAGAGATGATCGGAGCTGCTTCAACATCTACAACAAATCACGTTCCTTCTCCAATTGTACAACACCCTATAAGCACTAGAGAACCAAGAATTGCCTTACCCGAGAAATTTGATGGTACGAGATCAAAGTTTCGAGGGTTCATCAATCAAGTACAATTGGCAATTGAACTTCAACCGCAAAGCTATCCAACTCCAGGATCACAAGTCAGGTTTATTGGCACTCTACTTTCTGGTTCTGCATTATCATGATTTTCGTCTTTTCTTGAACAACGAAATCCAATATTGGACAATTTGGAAGCTTTTTTGGCGGAGTTTCGATCTATGTATGGTGAACACGATGCAACTCGTGTTGCAACAAATAAGATCCGAATTCTGCGACAAGGAAATCGCTCAGTAACAGTATATGCTTCACAATTTCGACAACTTGCAATTGACATCAAGTGAGATGATGCTGCACTCATTAGTCAATTTCTTTATGGATTGCAATACGAAGTAAAGAAATTAATGCTCAACTTACCTGATCCTCAAACTTTGAGTCAAGCAATTGATTTTGCGGTAAAATGTGATAATCGACTTTTCAAATTTCGATCTGAGAATCATTCACGGGAACCTCAACGTTATTACTCAATGGCAACATCAACATCTTTGCCAAATGTACATTCGGAAGTAGAAGACATGCAAATTGACGTGGTATGTTTTAAACCCCTAACTGAGCAAGAAAAGATTCGTCATCGTCAAGAAGGATTATGTTTATATTGCGGAGAACCTAAGCACACTGCTCAACATTGTCCAAAGAAACGACGCAACTATAAAATGAGGGGTACGACGGTCAAAGAAGACAACATGTCGAAAAACGGATTCGTCCAGCTACAATAGGGACCATGCAGCTGGAACCTTGTACAATTCCTAATGAAGGTCCTATCCTCTCCTCAGAACCCTCTCCTTGTTTTATAATAGACTTATATTTAGGACCTAAGAATTACAAAGCCTCTGCTTTATTAGATTCGGGAGCCTCAGCATGTTTTTTAGATGAACAATTTGTTAAAAGTCGTAAAATACCGTTTGTACAGAAACCTAAACCAGTACATGTAGAAGTCATAGATGGTCGTCCCTTGTCTTCTGGAGATGTCACTCATGAAACTCATCCTATAAAAGTAACAATAGACGGTCATGATAGCTACATAGCTTTTAACATAATTAAATTCCCATCCAATCTAGTTATTTTAGGTTTATCCTGGCTAGAAAAATATAACCCTCGAATAGATTGGAATTCGCGTAAACTTGACTTTTTCCAGAGCGTTATTAATAGTTCTACTAACCAAGTAAAAAATTATAAGTCTAGTATAGTAAAACCCGCACTGATAGGTGCAAAAGCATTTATACACGCAGCAAAAGAAGGATCAACTTTTGCTATTTATGCTGCACCTATTTTTGAAAACGTAAAGACTTCAAGTGGCATTCCAAGTCAATATCAGGAGTATCAAGACGTTTTTGAGAAAAAGAATGCAGATATTCTTCCTGAGCATCATCCATATGATTGTTCAATCGACCTCAAGGAAGGAACTCAGCCACCATTTGGACCAATTTACAGTTTATTGGAAGATGAGATGGCTGAACTCAAGACATATATTGACGAGAATTTAGCGAAGAATTTCATACGCCATTCAAAATCTCCAGCAGGAGCTCCAATTCTATTCGTAAAGAAAAAAGATGGATCTTTACGAATGTGTGTTGATTATGGAGGACTCAACAAGATCACAATCAAGAACAGGTATCCATTACCTTTGATATCAGGACTCCTTGACCAGTTGAATCAAGCTAAGATCTATACAAAAATAGATCTAAGAGGAGCATATAATCTAGTACGGATCAAAGAAGGAGATGAATGGAAGACTGCATTTCGAACCAGGTATGGACATTTCGAATATAATGTCATGCCCTTTGGACTCACGAATGCACCAGTTACTTTTCAACATCTCATGAATGATGTATTTCGTGAATTCTTAGACAATTTTGTCGTCTGCTATCTAGACGATATCCTGATCTATTCTAAGAACGTTGAAGAACATGAAATACATGTTCGTGAAGTATTACAAAAACTTAGAGATGCAGGATTGTACGCCAAGATGGAAAAGTATGTATTTCACACTACTCAAGTCGACTTTTTACGATACATCATTTCAAATGATGGTCTCATGATGGATTCTAAGAAAGTCCAAACAATCATGGATTGCAAGATTCCAAGGACAGTAAGAGATGTCTAATGTTTCTTGGGATTTGCCAATTACTATCGGATCTTCATCAAAGATTTCTCACGAGTTGCAGCTCCACTTACACGCTTGACTAGTAAAGATAAATTCCAATGGAATCAAGAAGCGGAAGCAGCATTTGAAGCCTTGAAGACATCGTTTGTCTCTGCACCAGTCTTATATTGTGTTGATTTTTCCAAGGCATTTTTTATGCAAACAGATGCATCAGATTTTGCCTTGGGTGCAGTTTTATCACAAATGGGATCAGATGACAAACTTCATCCGATAGCTTTTCATTCAAGAAAATTCTCAGCAACCGAGATCAATTATGAGATCCACGATAAAGAACTTCTTGCGATCGTGGATTCCTTTCAAGAATGGCATCATTATCTAGAAGGCGCTTCTAGTCCAGTCACTGTGTATACAGATCACAAGAACCTCGAGTATTTCATGTCAGCATGCGTGTTGAATCGTCGTCAAGCTCGTTGGAGTATGTCTTTGTCAAGATTCGAGTTCATTATCACTTATCGGCTAGGAAAACAACAAGGTTTGTCTGATGCCCTATCTAGACGTTCTTATTTTGCACCAAAAAAAGGAGATGCAGCTTTTGAGCAACAAAGAACGGTCCTCTTGAAACCGGAGCAATTTCATCTCCGAGCAATGAAATCAACATTGACTGTTGATTGAATTTTTCTCAAGCAAATCCAGTCGAGTATGTCCTCAGACCCTCTTGTTTATGATATCGAGAATAATTCTTCCAAGTCTCATGATCCTTCTAAGTTCGAGTTCAAGAATAATCTATTATATTTTGAAGGATGCCTATATGTTCCAGAAGGAGAAGCACGTTTACGTGTTCTTCAAGCACGTCATGACTTTCCAGCAGCAGGGCACTTTGGATATAATAAGACTTTGAAACTCATATCAAGAGATTTTTGGTGGCCACAAATGTGGAAGTCAGTCAAAGACTTTGTACAATCATGTGATATTTTTTCAAGATCAAAAATTCCTCGTCATCGACCTTACGGACTTCTTCAGCCATTACCTATACCAGATCAACCATGGTCTTCTGTTTCTATGGATTTCATCACAGATCTTCCAAGCTCAAGATCTTATGATTCTATATTTGTGATAGTAGATCGTTTCACCAAGATGGCACATTTTGTGCCATGTACAAAATCTATCACAGGTGAAGAAACAGCTAAGCTTTTCATTGATAATATCTATCGCTATCATGGATTACCTAAAGATATCATATCAGATAGGGGAACTCAATTTGTGTCAAGATTTTGGAGGACCCTTTTCAAGATTTTAAAAGTGGACATAAAGCTATCTTCGGCTTTCCATCCTCAAACTGATGGACAAATAGAGCGCGTAAACCAAGTCTTGGAGCAATATTTAAGGTGTACTATCAACTACCAACAAGATGATTGGACAACCTTTCTGCCATTGGCAGAGTTTGCTTATAATAATACGGTACATTCTTCCACCCAACAAACACCTTTCTTTGCCAATTATGGCTATCATCCACGACTTGATACTTTTGATTTTTCAAAAGTTGATAATCCTGCAGCAAAAGATATGGCAAATTGGTTGTCAGAGTTACATGCAATAATGAAGACGCAATTGAAGGAAGCTCAAGAACGACAAAAGATAAACATAGATTTATATCGTAAGGAGCAACCACAACTCAACGTGGGTGATAAGGTATGGCTACTTCGTCGCAATATCAAGACTACTCGACCTTGTGACAAGTTGGACTATCGTAGGCTTGGCCCCTTTTCTGTTTCTGAACAGATCAACCCAGTTGCATATCGGTTACATCTACCGGAGTCAATGAAGATCCATCCTGTATTCCACGTGTCTCTTCTTGAACCATATAAGACAGTGGATATACAAGGAAGAAGACAAATGCCACCGCCTCCTATAGAAGTAGATAATTATGAAGAATTTGAGGTGGAAGAGATATTAGACTCAAGGCGGCGCCAAAATAAGCTGGAATATCTTGTTCATTGGCACGGATATGATATTAGTGAACGCACATGGGAGCCATCCAGGAATCTAGCAAATGCATCAGCTAAAGTCAAAGTTTTTCATCAACGACATCCATCAAAACTAAGATGAAAATCTCTCTTATAAAAGAGACAAGATTGAGGCAAGATAACATTCAATTTCCTATCCTTGTTTGTAACTTCTTTGCATTTGTGACGCTAATTAGATGGAGAGCCAACAACCAGTGGATTCAACTCAAGAACCTTCGTTTGCTGACCTGCCGGATGAGACATTACGATTGTCACAACCTTCAAGACGACGCAATCAAGATAAAGATCTTCAAGAACGACATGTTCTTCCTCGAACGGATGGTGAGATACAACGTGTTTGGTATCACGATTTGGGAAGGGACTCTCGATGTTTGGTGATTTTGCTAGAGGTAGGAACAACTTCTGATGGTATTCCGAATATTCTATTCGAAGGAAGTTACGAAGGCCTCAATAATGATCAAATAACTGGGTGGTCTTTCCGCCTTGGTATGGGACACTACCGATGATTGAGAGGCCCTATCAATCATCTTTGAAGAGAACAAAGATCACAATATGTGGCGAATACAATTCGTCGCATCATAGATTTCCTCAACATATGATGACCGCTCCTCGTGGAACTTGTCTCTAGAAGAGGGGGTAATGTCACGGCCATAATCATGTAAGCCAATAATTACATATACAAATAGGTAGAAGTAAGTAAAAGTAGATAAAAGTAAGTTGATTCTATAGTATTTAATATAAAAACTTCCTAGAATCTTCATAGACGCTGCTTTGACTTCATAGGTGTCTTTAATTGATTTTTTGGATTAGAAACGTGATTAACAAGTTAGCTATGTGCCACACATGTTGTTAGCTTGAAGATCAAATTAACTATGTGGCCCACACGTAGAAGAACTTGCCTTGTAAGTCAAGGCATGTGCCTTACAAAGTCAACACATATTGGAGGTCCTATAGAACGTCGCCACGTAGCCCCTAGTTAGATAGTATATATAGAGACAAGAGTGAAGGCTTCTTCACTCTTGTCAACTCCTTTCTTGCTTCTAGTCCAGGTTCAAGAGTCTTTAGTTTCTTTTCTTGTGGCAATAGCCATTCCAGTTTCCTTTTAATATACCTACTTGTTTATATTTTGACTTATTATATCGAGATAGCCTTTTTGTATATTTTCCCTCATTGAGTCTTTGTCCTTGACACCTAGTCATTCTAAATGCCTGACTCTCGTATTAAATGTATGGAAATCATCTAGAAATATTTCTATTGAAATTCGTAGATAATCTTAGAATGCTTACATCATTATCTTTGAAATGTAGCTGGTGCATTACAAAGCCCAAACGGCATAACCTTATAGGTAAAGGTCCCCCAATCCGTAATAAAAATAGTTTTTAACTGATCTTCTTTTACAATTTTAAGTTGATTATAACTGGAGAATCCATCAAGAAATAAATAAAATTCATGTCCAGCAACAACATCCAATATACTATCCGGGAATGGTAAAAAAAAAGTAATCCTTGTTGGTAGCCACATTTAATTTGTGAAAATCTTGACAGATGCAAACTTTTCCATTTTTTTTCGGTACCATAACAATTGGTGAAATCCATTCACTAAAAGAAACTGGATAGATAAATTCAACCTCCAAGAGTTTATCCAGTTCTTCTTTTACCATAAGTGAGTATTTTGGATTAAGCCAAAGTTGTCTTTGGCATACTGGTGTAGCGTTCTCTTCCAATATAATTTGATGCTCACAAACTTCAGCTGGAATTCCTTTCAAATCTGCATATGACCATGTTAAAGCAGTTTTATGCATTAAAAAGTAATCCTTCCAAATTTCTTTCTCCTTGTCTTTTATACCATTGTAAATCTGAATGATTTGGAGAGCCTCCTCTGTGCCTAAATTAATTGGTTGACATCGTGGAATTTCAGGAGTCTCTAGAATAATGTTCTACTCAATTCCAGAATCTTTCATAAAATTTGACAAATTAGAACTTTTCAAGTCCATTTCCATAGCACTAACATGATTAACATCCTATCCATTCATCCAATATGCAATCATATGATCAGAATCGTCAATAACATCTGGAGGAACTAAGTACTCTCCCAATCCCTTGTATTGATATTTCATTCTAGTATACTCGATAACTTGCCTTGTATCAGCATTAATTGGGTCAAGTGTACCAATTTCTTCTTCTGTAGATTCATCTTTACAATTCGACGTGAATTATGAACTAGCAAATTGAGTTTCTCCGTTGTCATATTGTAACATGACTATATGGTAAAAATATAAATAAAAAAGATATTATTAATATTTACTCATCTTGGATGTTAGAAACAGTGGCCAATTCCAGTGCCAATATTCAGAGTTAGTTAATGTCACTCCACCGGCATCATCGAATCAAGTACCCTCCGTACCAACGAGACAACCAGAATCATTTCCAATCCTAAATGGAACAAGCCTAGTAAGTATATATCGGTGGAGACACCCAATATGCATGATGGAGGTGTAGGAAGACTACTTCGTCATTTTTGTTGCAAACAAGTTGGTCATTATGCTAGTGAATGTTCCAATTCCAAAGCCAGTAATGATTACGTGCAAGTGTGAAGGAATTGCAAGGAGTTGAGGCATACTTATCAGCAATGTAATGCTCTGTCCAAATTTCAATAAGTGTGATTAGCAGATCCAAAGCTAAGGAAAAATTGAGGAGATGAATTAAGGTCCTAAAGATTCTCTAGTAAATTTGATGGAATGAGTCCGAGCCGTTCTTACTAGGAGTCAAAAAAAGGAGAAAGGACCAATTCAATATTTGGACAAATCTAATGTGAAGGACCAATTTGATCCAATTACGGAGACATCCAATTCAGGTCCTGGTATGGGCCTCTTATTCAGTATAAGACTTGACTTGGTTGGGTAACATAATGAGATCTCGAATACAGAGGCTTCAGTTTCATTTCAAGCTGTTCCATTCTCTATGCCGTTTCGGAAAAAATGTCTTTTCCATAGGAAAGATCCTCTTAGAGACAAGAATTCTGGAAAAGCGCCATTGGTTGTTTGAATTCGGAGTCTAAGGCACAAGAAAAGGGGACCACACGGAGTTAAAAGGGAAGAGAGGATAAGGAAAAAGGCATTCAGAGATCAGGATTTTGGAGGTCGGAGAGCTAGCGTCAAGCTCCTTCAAAAGGTGTAGAATTTGATTTCATAGGATTTGGAAGGAATTTGCAATCGTTGCTCAAATTTAGTGTTTGTATTGGTGAATTGGATTTTTGCAATAAAGTGAAGGCTAGTACTTTTGACTGTTTTGTGAAATTAGAGAAACTTCTGCAGTTCAAATTTAGAGGTGTCTAGAGGATTGAGTATGCCGAGTGCATGCAAAATTTTGTGTTAATCTGACGGAGTAGATAGAGGATATTTGACCATTAGTGTAAAGAGGTATCGGGAGTTAGCAGATTGGGATTGTTTAAGATTTCTGTAATATCTGGAGATCTATGGACTGGAATAAGGTGACTTTTGGTGTGGTAAGTCGAAGACTTCTAAGTGGCAGTCAAGATACATCAGTGTGGATTTACGGTGTCGTACTGTAATTACTTACAGTATGTAAAAATTAGTGAAAACATGTAATATGTTTATAAGTCTTAATGTGAGTTAGAATAGTTAGTATGTTAATTTAAAATGAATTGAAATAAGAAAAATTATTTGGAAGTTAATCTAGTTTGATCATAGAGTTTATATTATATAGGATTTAGATAGTTAGTATAAAGATTAAGAGAAGGGAGGAATTAAAAGATGAAAATATATCTAGAAGGAGGCTTATTGGGAAGGATGAAAGTAAGGCATGGTTGGATGAAGGCAAGGGGTGAAGAACTTCATCCCTATTGGTCGAATACCATGCCCAATGGGCTTTGAGGAGGCTGTCCGAGGCCATATTAGGAATTAGGGTTCCTCTTTCGAGGCCATTCGAGCTTTTGAGGCTAGGGTCAGAAGGTTTAGGGTTTTGGATATAATTTGGGTGAAGATTTTGTGTGATTTCGAGTTTTTATGGAAAAGATATGAATGTTCAAAGATAAGGTGTCAATTTCGTACTTACTGTCAATTCTTTTGGGCATCACATATGAATACAGAGAGCAACGGAAGATCGGCGACTGAATTTGGAGGGAGCATTTTCTCGGCTATACATTCTACTTACTGTATAGTGAATTCTAAGATTGGATGAAGGAGTTATGAGGCGTTGAAGACAGCACTTGTAATTTGAAGGCAGTAAGTATATCGTTTTGATGCTAGTTATGGGTGAAGCCATATCTTAAGTTTTTGGACGAATTTTTCGCTCAAAATTTTCACAAGTGTGTATAATTGGGCTAAGAAGCTTTAGATCAAAGTTTCATAGTATTTGAATTATTACTTTGTGAGATATGAAGGAAGTTGTACACGGGTGTAAAAAAGCAAGGGTTTGAAGCTACAGTTAGGGTTTTCAAGATATCACAAGATCCAAGACGAATTTACGGTTGAATTTTGGTGTGGTAGTTGCTAAAGATATATCAGTACTCCATGTAAAATTTGGAGTTGTTTAGACGGTTAGATCGTAAGTTATGAGCTGTTGAACTTTGAGAAAAATTCCTCATAAGGATATATAAGTTTTTTATAACACCTTATCAAGTATTTTGGTGTTCTTTGGATTTTAAGGCTTGTATATTGATGTAATTGCTCCAAAGGAGAGGAGTTTATATATATAAAATTGTTACCCTTATATTTCAAACTTGATTGAGTATTTAGTGACAGCCAGAAGCCCAGCGCTTTCTTGAGGCAAACTCTCTTTACCCCGACAACGGTATTTTCTTGCAATCTGTAAGTTAGATTGGAATGAAACTTGTTGAGCATTTAGAAGGCTTGCAAAGATACTAATGGTAGAAGTTTACAACAATTGGATGATTAGATTGAGAATTATAGCTTGTCAAAGCTCGCTGTCTAGGGTTGAGGTTAGAAAAAATAAATAAAAATAAATAAAAATAAAAATAAAAAAATAAAAAATAAAAATAAAAATAAATAAATAAAAAAATATAAACTAACAAATAACAAAAGACTTTGTGCTTATAATATCTTGAAGTTATTAAAAATAGTATTTCTAAGCATTTTGTATTGAGATTAAGTTTTTATATTAAAATCCGAAATAGTTTGTATTTAGATGGTTGAAATCCACTAGCCTACCTAGTGTTAGGGACATAGTCCTTAGACCTTTCTAGAGACAAGTTTCTAGAACCTTCTAGAAAGAAATCTCTAGAAACTTCCAAAAGATTTCTTGAATATTCTCTTAGAATATTCTTCAAAGATTCCTTAAAGATTCTTTGAAGATTCTCTAAAGATTTCCTTAGAAGGCTCTAGAAGATTCTTAGAATATTCTAATAGATTCTAGGAAGTTACTTGAGAAGCATCCTAGCTCTTGGGTAGTTGCTCGAGAAGCTTCATAGTTCTTGGGAAGCTTCTTGATGCGCTTCCTTAGAACCATAGGCCAGTAGTATATATAGGAGTCGAGGCTGAAGAGTTCTTCAGTCTCGACAACACATCTCTTGGAGTTCTAGCTCACCTTTCTGGTGTTGTTCTTGTACTCATCTGTTTAATCTAGTTCTGCCACTTCTTCTTGAACTTCTTGTTAGATTTCAAGTCAGTATTTTGTGTCCGTGACAGTTTGTCGAGACTACCTTTATCTTAATATCAAAGCTGAATCCTTCTTGTTTGAGAGCGGATTACCCCTCTTCTTGAAGGTATTCTAGCGCTTTAGGGGTTGCGGATTACCTTCCTCTAAACTGATATTTTCTCAATCACAATATCAGAGCTTAGTTCTTTGAGGCAGAGAGTGGACTACCCCTTTCCTTGGAGATACTTGAGCGTTCTAAGGGTTGCGGATTACCCTCTCTTGGACTGATATTAATTCCTTCTTTTTGTTTAGCATAGCTAGTAGAAAAGATTGTTAACATCGATTTCAGAGCTTTGCCTTCTTGATAGAGTGCGGATTACCCCTCTTCTCGAAAGCATTGAGGCATTTTTAGAGATTGCAGATTACCCTCCTCTAAAACTGAAATCGTTTAGTATTTTTTTTTTCCTTTTCTCCGAGTAGGTTTTAGTGACAGGTAGTGCTACAATTTTCTCCAAGAGACTTAGCAATTTCTTCTTCTCTCAAAATTTTAATCCATCTATTCTCTAAATATGGAAGTAGACCAAATCATAGACAGTGCATCTCCACAAGTAGACAATAGAGTGGCAACTCTTGCAGATCTTCAAGCTCTTATGAATAGTGTACGAAAGGAGATTGCATTTCTTCGCAATCCAAGTAAAGAACCTCAAATTGATCTAGTGACCAAAGAAGCTAGACGCGAAATTCATAGCCTACAACAAGAGATTATTCGACTGAGAGAAGCAAGACATGTGTCACATATGACCCCTATAGATACTTCAAGGATTAGTACGAAAGAACCAAAAGCGAGTATGCCAGACAAGTTTGACAGAACAAGAGCTAACTTCCGAGGTTTTGTGCAACAAGTACGGCTTTACCTACGCCTATACCCTTCTCGTTATCCGAATGGATTTACCCAGGTTGCTTTCATAGGTACTCTTCTATCAGGAAATGCTCGCTCTTGGTTTGCTCCACTATTGGAGAAGGATTCTCCAATATTGTACGACCTAGAGGCTTTCATAGAGAGACTTACTGCTGCGTTTGGAGATAGCGATCGAGAAAGAGTGGCTGAAAGAAAGATACAAAATCTGCGACAAGGATCACGTTCTGCTGCAATCTATGCTGCAGAATTTCAATAGCTTACATGTGATCTTGATTGGAATGATAAGGCGTTCATGACACGATTTTGATATGGACTGAGAGATGATGTCAAGAACTTATTGATCACCATGCCTAAGGCGGATACTTTAGAAGAACTTATATCTCAGGCAATTATTTGTGACAACCGCCTCTTTGAATTATGACAAGAAAGACGATCAGGCTGGAGAAATGATGGAGCATTTGCTACATTTTCAAAAGGTCTAGAGAATCACTCCACAGATCCTGAATCCATGCAAATTGATGCGGTACGTTTCAAATCCCTCACAGCTGAGGAAAGGAAGCGACGGTTTGAACAAAACTTGTGTTTATATTGCGGAGAAGTGGGCCATAAAGCTGTAGATTGTCGGAAGAAACAGAAGCCTCAAACAACAAGACTCAGGAGTACAAGCATGCAGGAAAACAAGGACGCCCAGCCACAATAGGGACCGTGTGGCTGGACATCTCAACATCCAAAATTAATCAAGGTTCCTTTCTCTGAGCTCAACCTTCAGATTGTTTTATGGTACCTTTACATCTGGGTATTCAAGAACTACAAGTCGATGCTTTATTAGACTCGGGTGCATCCGCTTGCTTTATAGATGAAGAGTTTGCCAAGCTTCACAATATTTCTCTTATAAAGAAACTTAAGCCTGTCCATGTAGAAGTCATAGACGGACGACCATTGTCTTCGGGCAATGTTATCCATGAAACTAAACCATTGAAGGTACGTCTTGAAAATCATGAGAGCAATATTGTGTTTAATGTTATCAAGACCCCTTCATGTCCTATCATTTTGGGACTATCTTGGCTTGATAGGTATAATCCATTGATAGATTGGAAGTTGCGGAAAGTGACATTTCCAACAAACTCCTTGAAGGTGGAATCTGCCAAGACAATGTCTAGAAATAAATCCTTGTTTATAGATACAAGGGCTTTCATGAAGGAAGCCAAGCAAAATACACCTCTTGTCATCTTCGCAACTCCGACTCGAGAAGATGCAACTCCGACTTTGGTTATTCCAAAGCAGTATGAAGAATTCAAAGATGTCTTTGAAAAGAAGAATGCTGATATGTTGCCAGAGCATCGACCCTATGATTGTGCCATTGAATTGCAAGAAGGAGCACAACCACCTTTTGGACCAATCTACAATTTGTCGCAGACGGAGTTGACTGAGTTGCGGAAGTACATTGACGAGAATCTAGCCAAGAACTTCATCCGTCATTCGAAGTCGCCAGCTGGGGCACCAATCTTATTTGTGAAGAAGAAAGATGGCTCACTACGGATGTGCGTGGACTATCGAGGTCTCAACAAGGTGACAAAAAAGAATCGCTATCCACTGCCTTTGATCTCTGGTCTTCTAGAACAACTTGGGCGTGCAAGGATCTTTACAAAGATTGACCTAAGGGGAGCTTACAACCTTGTGCGAATCAAGGAAGGAGATGAATGGAAGACAGCTTTCCGAACAAGGTATGGCCATTTTGAATACAATGTCATGCCATTTGGTCTTACTAATGCTCCAGCGGTCTTTCAACACATGATGAATGACATCTTTCGAGAGCATCTAGACGATTTTGTTGTCATCTATCTAGATGATATTTTGATATTTTCTAAGAACGAGGAAGAACATGAGAAGCACATTCGTCTGGTACTCAAAAAACTACGGGAGCGAGGACTCTATGCCAAATTGGAGAAGTGCTTATTTCACCAAACTGAAATGGAGTTTTTGGGATTCATCGCGACTATGGAAGGATTGAAGATGGATCCAAAGAAGGTGGAAGCAATCATGTCTTGGGAAGTTCCAAAGACGGTTAGGGACGTACAATGTTTTCTTGGATTTGCTAACTACTATCGGATCTTCATCAAGAATTATTCTCAAGTTGCTGCCCCCCTCACTCGGTTAACGTGCAAGGACAAGCTCGAATGGGGACCTATCGCAGAAAAAGCATTCCAAGATTTGAAGATGGTATTTACTACAGCTCCAATCTTGGTACATCCGGACTTTACAAAGGCCTTTTATTTGGAGACAGATGCTTCGGATTTTGCTTTGGGAGCTGTACTTTCACAGATGGGCGTAGATGAAAAGCTCCATCTAGTTGCGTTCCATTCTCGAAAATTCTCTGCTGCTGAGATCAACTATGAGATCTACGATAAGGAACTCCTTGCTATAGTAGATTCTTTCCAAGAGTGGCGCCACTTTCTCGAAGGAACTGCACATCCAGTGACCGTGTATACGGATCACAAGAATTTGGAGTATTTTATGTCGGCTCGGGTTTTGAATCGGCGTCAAGCTCGGTGGAGTATGTCGCTATCCAAGTTCAACTTTGTTATTACTTATCGGCCTGGGAAGCAACAAGGGTTGTCCGATGCATTATCAAGGAGATCATATCTTGCGCCAAAGGTTGGAGATGCAGCATTTGATCAACAGTGCACGACATTGTTGAAGCCAGAGAAATTTCGGCTCAACGCAGCTATTGTACCAATTGATGCAGACTTCCTCGACTAGGTATGGGCCGCAACCATTGAAGATTCTCTAGCCCTTGATATCAAGCAACATGCTAGTGATGATAAATTCAAGATGGAAGGAGATCTAGTATATTTCGAATAGCGGTTGTATATCCCAAAAGGGCCAGCACGACTCCGAGTTCTTCAATCTCGTCATGACTTCCCAGCTGCGGGACATTTTGGATTCAATAAGACCTTGGAACTTATTTCCCGCGATTTCTGGTGGCCTCAAATGTGGAAGGATGTGAAAGATTTTGTTGTATCTTGTGACATTTGTTCAAGATCCAAAAACCCTCGACATCGGCCTTATGGACTTCTACAGCCATTGCCTATTCCGCGCCGACCATGGTCTTCGGTTTCTATGGACTTTATTACGGATCTACCACCATCGAATTCATTTGACAGCATTTTTGTTGTCGTAGACCGGCTTACAAAGATGGCACATTTTGTCCCTTGCAAGAAGACATCGTCAAGCGAAGACACAGCAAGACTCTTTCTTGATAATGTGTATCGATATCATGGTCTACCAGATGATATCGTATCGAATCGAGGAACCCAGTTTGTGTCAAAGTTTTGGAAATCTCTTTTTGAGATATTGAAGGTGGATATCAAGCTTTCTTCGGCATTTCATCCTCAAACGGACGACCAAATAGAACGGGTGAATCAAGTTTTAGAGCAATATTTACGTTGCACCATCAATTATCAACAAGATGATTGGGTCGCATATCTATCGCTAGCTGAGTTCGCATATAACAACACCCTTCATGCGTCAACTCAACAAACGCCATTCTTTTCCAATTATGGATACCATCCGAAGCTTGACTTATGGAGTTCGTCAACGATTAACAATCCGGCAGCTGAAGGATTAGAGAAGGAGCTTTCGCAGCTTCAAACTACATTGAAGCTTCAATTGCAAACTACCCAAGAATCTTACAAGGCGTCCGCGGACAAATTTCGGAATCAGGCACCTAAATTCACGATTGGAGACAAAGTTTGGCTGCTTCGACGAAATATTAAGACCAAGCGGCCATGTGACAAATTGGACTATCGGAGATTGGGACCATTTGTTATCCAGAAGCAGATCAATCCTGTAGCGTATCGTCTGGAGTTACCAGCTACTATGAACGTACATCCTGTCTTTCATGTTTCTTTGTTGGAGCCTTATCAAGAATCGTCTTTTCCTGGAAGAGTACAATGTCCACCACCTAGCATAGAAATAGAGAACCACGAAGAATACGAGGTGGAAAAGGTCCTGGATTCACGGCAAAGACGGGGTAAATTAGAATACTTTGTGCATTGGAGTGGTTACGATATTAATGAACGAACATGGGAGCCGGCCAAAAATCTCGCGAATGCACCGCAAAAGGTACAGGAGTTTTATCAACGATATCCTGAGAAACCCAAGCCGGTTCGACGATAGCTTGTTACTGAAGCTTGCCCATCCAGAAAACAAAAAAGAGGAGAGAGCACCACCAAAATCCATAGTTGATGTAGTCATTCTCTCCAAGATAGCGTAGAACTTTGTTAGTAGCCCAACTTTGTTCTTATTGTTTTAGCCTTTGAATATGGATAGCCAAGATACTACACTTGTCATGTCATCTCAAGCAACTAGCTCACGAAGACGACCACGAGATGAAGAACCGCCTGCACCACGACGACGTCGAAGGATTCCGAGCAACAGATCGCTGGTGATTGTATTTGAGGTCGAGCCTGCCTACGATGGTCAGCCAGAAGGAGTGTTTGCAGGACAATTTCACAATGAAGACACGGAGGTTCATGCTTGGTCAGAAGTTGAAGGCGTGGGCCACTACCGTTGGCTTCAAGAACCATTGAATCACTTGCCTCGTGAACAACAATTGGAGTTCATAGCAGAGGTTATGCGACAGATCTTCATTTTCTTGCGTTGTTATTGACTGACGATAACATTGCTTCTCGGAGACCTCGAAGCTAAAGGAGGAGGTGATGTTAGGGACATAGTCCTTAGACCTTTCTAGAGACAAGTTTCTAGAACCTTCTAGAAAGAAGTGTCTAGAAACTTCCAGAAGATTCTTTGAATATTCTCTTAGAATATTCTTCAAAGATTCTCTAAAGATTCTTTTAAGATTCCCTAAAGATTCTCTTAGAAGGCTCTAGAAGATTCTTAGAATATTCTAGTAGATTCTAGGAAGTTACTTGAGAAGCATCCTAGCTCTTGGGTAGTTGCTCGAGAAGCTTCATAGTTCTTGGGAAGCTTCTTGATGTGCTTCCTTAGAACCATAGGCCAGTAGTATATATAGTAGTCGAGGCTGAAGAGTTCTTCAGTCTCGACAACACATCTCTTGGAGTTCTAGCTCACCTTTCTGGTGTTGTTCTTGTACTCATCTGTTTAATCTAGTTCTGCCACTTCTTCTTGAACTTCTTGTTAGATTTCAAGTCTGTATTTTGTGTCCGTGATACCTAGATACTTGCAAAACATTATTTTATCTTCTACAACCAAACGCCCGGTGCGTTCTCAAGCAAGATAGTACATAATACGACACCGTGATATTAGACTGGGTACATTTGAATTATTTTTTTATCATTATCTTTCTCAATTGTCAATGTACCATGATCTTAGTCATTTCGAGCTTTAGCTTGATACAACCATGGTCACCCCAATAAAATTGGATATGACAATATAGAGCTTTGCAATCGAAAAACAATATAATCAATTTTGTAGGTAATCCCCACAATTATTGTATTAATACTTCATAAAATATCCATAGGTTTAACTCGACTTGAGTCAGCCATTCTCAAAACCACTGTAATAGGCAATAAGTGATCAGAAATCCAACTCCTCCATTATAGCGGCATTCATAAGATTTATACTAGATCCTCTATCTACTTGTACTCCCGATACTAACACTCCATCAATTGAGACATCAATCATTGGTGCACTCAGATTGGGATTCAAACTTACTTCTTGGATTTCTTTATTTTGAGATCTACGACGAATTAATGACGAATTCAAGATAGTTCGGCACTCAAGTGCTACTGCCAATAGTTGCTTCATAGAGATCATGGGCTGTATGGTGTCCAAATCTTTTAGAATATCATATGATTCTATATTAGTGGTAATTTCCAATGTCCAATTCTTCTTCCCAGTCCTAGACACCGACACACATAAATTGGTTTTTTATATATTGGAAATTGGTAAAGCTAGTGGAACTAAATTTGACGGAGCCTATAAAATTGGTTCTTTTAATAGGTAAGATTGTTCTTCCAATTGGGCTGATATTGATTTCTTGGAATTCATGCCTTAGAGAGGATCTTTCAATGAAAAGGACGTTTCTCGAAACTTTGTAGAGAACAAAACAGCTTGAAACAAAACCAAAGCCTCTGTAATCGATACCTCATTAGGGTGCACAACCAATTCAGGTCTTATTATGAGTAAGGAATCCATGTCAGGACTTGGATCGGATGGCCCCATAATTGGGTCCAATTGATCGTTCGCTTCAGGATCACCCAAATGTTGAATTGGTCCTTTTTCTCTTTTGATGACTTCTTATAAGGACAGCTTGGACTACTTCTACCCGATGAATTAGTGATTCTTGTGTTTCATTATTTTTTTCCTCTATAATTTGCACAGTCGATTGTATCTTTTAATCATAATTATTAGAGTTAAATGGAACAATGCATTGATAATAAAAATGACCTGATTGCTTATAATTTCCACATACTGGAGCATATTTGTCTATAAACCTTTGATTAGGGCATTCACTGGCATAATGACTAATTTGTCGGCACCGGTAGCAACGTAGTGGTTTTTGGCCCATACCATCAGGTATATTTGGAGTCTCTACTGGAATATATCTACTAGGCCGATTCTAAGTAGCCATAGTAAATAATCTTGGTTGACCAATTGGACTGCTGAATTGGTATAGTTTGGAGATTACTCCTTTGATTATTTCCATTGTTCTGCATATTTGTTCCATAAACCAGATTATAATTAGTATTTTGAAAATTCCCAAAGCCACGATTAGGCCAATTTGAGTGATTATTATTCCAACCATCCATATTTCTAGTCTGTACTTGATTAACATTCCATTGAATTGGCTGTATTAATGTCTGGTTATTGAACTGTTGTTGCCTTTGTAAATGCCAGCAGTTTTGAGAAGGGTGTTTTCCTCCACAAAATTTACATTGAACATCTATTTGTCTGGGTGATGGACATTTTGTATCAAAATGACCTTATCCTTTACAATTATTACACTGTACATTAGGTCTCGTATTAGAAGGCTTATGTCATTTCTCCTTATCTTTAGCCAAATTCACGACCAATTCTTCCATCTTCTTTGTTAGATTTAATAATAAGGCTTTATTTGAATCTTTAACAATTATATTTGTAAACAACTCTTGTTGTTGATAGGTTGGCGATGTAAAATAACGTGTCATTGTTATTGGCACTATTGCTTGGAGTGGGGTAGCATTAATTGATTTTTACAACATAACATTCTTCATATTGGAATCAGCCATTTGTGGATAATTATCCATTGACACATTTTCTGATTGTATTTGTTGGCTTCTTGAACTTGGAATCATCGTGGTCTCTACTGTTAACAATTGGTCATAATGACATTCTTCCCATACCTTTGTTCGTGCCAAAGATGCCTCTACCATAGCTGGTCAAGCTTCTTTTACAAACATTTTCAATTCTAGTGGATGCAAACCATTGATTAATATCGACAATATAAACGCATCTAACATTTGATTATTTGACCATTTACAAAGTATATCTGTGATCCAGCCATAATAGGACTCTATTGATTTCCCTGCAAACATCTTGCTATTCATAAAACTTTTTCTAAGCCGATCTTCAAATCCAATTAGTCTAAAATGGATTAGGAAGGCATTCCTCAAGGCCTCCCAATTGAGAAATCTACCCACTGGTTGCCGATTATACCATTCAAAAGCTGTATCTTTTAAAGTTGCTAGCAACCATCTCAACCAAATATCTTCAGTTCTACCATTATTGGCCATGTAAGCTGTCAAAAATTGAGATATATAGTGATCAGGATCAGAGTCTCGCCAACTACTAAAAGTAGGTAATGGTGCCACACATGTAGTGTGGTCTCCTACTGCTCCCATTTGTACCGCAATTCGTACTTCTAGCACTCCAACGGCCATTGGTATTATCACTAGTCTCCTTGCTATTTGAATTTGAATTTTTCTTCCTTTGGTTTTACTTGGACCTACAATTCCTTTTTGTCGTTTCCATAGGAGATTTCTTATGCGTAATCGCTCTTGTCTTTCTTTTGCTTGTCGATTAATTCTTTGATAATCCTCTCCTTCATGATTATCATTCATAATCTTTCATTCTTCTTTACAAAATCAATACTGCCTTTAATTATAACTCACATATTTGTAATCCTAAAAATGGTTCTTTTCATGTTTTCATTCAACATATAATTCCATCTTCCATACAATCAATTTCTAACATTTCATATTATTATTATTTCTTTTGCGGCGGCGCCAAAATGTTGTTCTCGTTGTGTTCAAGCTTCAATATACCAAAGTAATTGAGCTAATAGAAGTGGGTTCAAACACAAGGAAAGATTGGTTATATAAATTGGGTCTATTAGTGTCACAATTGACTATAATCTAGCTATCTGAAATCAATTATCAAACTACAAAACACCAAGGCTTACTACTTCTATTTTAATTCAATACATAATCCATTCTATAACTATCAATTCAACAATACTTTCATATTCTTATCAGTTCATCTTCCACTTACTCTCTTTGTAATTTATATATATTCAATTATTGATCTCTAGCTTACTTATTATATTTAGTTTCTCAATTCATTACATAGAATTCAATTTCTTCACTTAACACAACACAATTCGATAATCTCAATTCTCAAGGTCATAGATTTTTTCCAAAACGGTCAAAAGTCATATTCCATAATATTTTAATCACAGTTTCAACAATACTTCTCTCAATCACAGTTCTTCATAAGCAAATAATAAAAGTAAAGAAAATAAAGAGGTAGCACTAAGTATATCCTAACTTATGACTCTCACAGTTTGGCTCCGATCTTCCTTTTCTCAACCTCTTTATCCTACCAAAAGATGGACTGTTGTCGTGATGTAACATGATAAGTAGGTGAAAGAGTGTAGAGATTATTATAATTTAAGAGATCTTAGTTCAAAGTATTAGAACAAATTATCTTAGAAATATAGTTAATAGCCAAAGGGGTAGAAAAATTAAAAGGTACCAATACTGCCTTTTAGAAAGGTGACTTCTACTTACTTTGTAGTACCATAAGTAAGGCAAATCAAAGTATATTGGGAAAATTAATGATATAGGAATCTTTAGAAGAAAGTTAAGAGTAAACTCTAGAAAAAAATTACTTAGAAAAACTAGATATTGATACCCAAAGAGGGCCGGTTATGAACCAGGGTCGAAATCAGACCCTGAGGCACAAAACCAAGTCTCGACGACGACTCTGAGACTCTTTGGCAGATCGGAGAGTAAGGTTGGAGAGAAGGTTGAATAGGGTTTCTATGGGCGTTGACTTTGGGTGATTTGGAGTTGATATGAATTTGTAAGAGGTTTGCAAAGTTGAGTTTTTTTCGGATGACTTGGGTTTTATGAAATAAAATAAGGCTTATGTTTTGAGTGATTTCGAGAGTTTTGTTGCAGATCTACGGGTGAATTTTTTTGGGTTCATGGTTATAGTTGTGTTAAATACATATTGTAAATTTGAGCTTGATCTAACGGTTGAACTGAGAGATATTGAGGTTTAAGTGAGTTAAGGTCTCAGAAAGTAGAATTTTAGGTCTAGTGAGGGTTTTTAAGATTTCATGCAATCTACTAGTTGGATTGGAATAAAACTTGTGTGAGAGGATATTAGACTTGTTTTCCTATGTCCATGAGAAATTTGAAACCAATCGAACGGCGCAAAGAAGAGCAATTGGCTCTAGAATTTTGGCAACAAGATTGGAGAAGGAGGCCGGCTAGCACCCGAACACATTTTTGAGGTTTTCGTCAATTTGGTAACTCCGATCATTTTCAATTTTTTTTGCTTTTTTTGAACTTGATTTTTAAGAAGTGTAAAAATTTTGAATTGAGATCGATGGTTTATTCATTAGATATTGAGATTTAAATCTGTCATAGGAATTACTAGGATTTGGATTAGGATTTGGCTAGGGTTCGGTTTAGGGTTTGATTTAGGGTTGGATTAGGATTTGGATTAGGGTTTGGATTAGGGTTTAGGATTTGGATTAGAGTTTAGGATTGGATTAGGGTTTGGATTAAGATTTAGGGTTTGGTTAGGATTTGATTTAGGATTTGGATTAGGATTTGGTTAGGATTTGATTTAAGGTTTGGTTTAGAGTTTAGGGTTGGATTAGGGTTTGGTTTAGGGTTTGATTTAGGGTTTGGTTTAGGATTTAGGATTTGGAATAGGATTTAATTTAAGATTTATTTAGGATTTGACTTAGGGTTTAGGAATTATTAGGGTTTAAGATTTAATTAGGTTTGGTCTAAAGTTGAGTGAAATTCCATAGGGTTTTAACTAGAATTAAATTAAGGTTGAATTGACATATATTTGAGTAAAATTTGTGATCATTCTAATATTTCTTTAAGAATTTTATTGTTTGTTTGAAATTTCTTTGAGTTGTTTTGAATTTGATTACGTTTGTTTATCATTATTATAGTCTAATTAGAGCATTGTTAGTATTCTATTTAGGATTTTGTTATTGCAATTTCTATTCTTCTTTCTACAGCTAGGTGCCTGGAGCATTCTCAAGCAAGACTTCACACATTACGACACCGTTGGCCAATAGATTTCAAAGGTTATGAACCTTTGAATTCTTAACCATTTGTTCCACTAACAACCTACTATTACCAACTAAACTACCTAAGCATAAGTCTAATTCTCAAGGTTGTCAATAACCAACCAATAACTTATCACAAAATTTATTTACATATTCTATAGTACGCTTCTTTCAGGTTCAGCATTATCATGGTTTTTATCTTTTTTTGAATAACGAGATCCAATATTGGATAATCTGAAGGCTTTTTTGGCAGATTTTTGATCCATGCATAGAGAACATGATGCAATTCATATTGCAACCAATAAGATCCGTATTTTACAATAAGGCAATCTATCAATAACGTTATATGTTTCACAGTTTTGATAACTTACAACTGATATCAAGTGAGGTAATGCTGTACTTGTTAGCCAATTTTTCTACTGATTATAATATGAGGTAAAAAAATTAATACTCAACTTGTTTGATCTTCAAACATTGAGTCAAGAAATTGATTTTGTTGTGAAGTGCAACAATTATCTTTTTGAATTTTGATCTGAGAACCATAGAAGTGGACCTCAACATTACTATAATTCAATGGCAACACCATCTCTTGAATACATATATTTGGAAGTAGAAGATATGCAAATTGATGTGGTACATTTTAAACCTTTTACTGAGCAAGAAAAGACTCGTAATTAAGGACTTTTCTTATATTATAGAGAACCTAAGCATATTATTTAACATTGCTCAAAGAAGCATCACAACTACAAAATGAGGAATACGGCTATCAAAGAAGATAATATTTCAAAAAACGAGTTTATCTAGCCATAATAGGGATCTAGCGGCTCGAACCTTATACAATATCTAGTGAACGTCCTATTCTTTCAATAGAATTCTTTCCTTATTTTACAATAAATATTATTTTAGGACCTAAATATCACAAAGCCTATGCCTTATTAAATTCAAGAGCCTCAGCATGTTTCTTAGATGAAGAATTTGTTAAAAGACATAGCATACTTTTAGTAAAGAAAACTAAACCTCTTCATGTAGAAGTCATAGATAGTCGTCTATTGATTTTAGGAGATGTTACTCATGAAACCCTTCCTATAGAAGTAGCAATTAATGGTTATAGTAGCTTTCTAATATTTAATATCATTAGATCTCTATCTAATCTAGTCATTTTAGATTTATTATGGCTAAAAAATATAACCCTAAAATAGATTGGACTTCTTGTAGTCTTAACTTTTTTGAAAGTATAACTAAGAGCATAGTTAATCAAGTAGAATGTCATAAGTCTAGTACAATTAAACTTATATTTGTAGGTGCAAGAGCTTTCTTGCATGCTGCAAAAGAAGGATCACCTTGTGTCATTTATGCCGCATTTATTTCTACTGGTGAAAAGACTTCAAGTAGTAATCTAAGCCAATATTAAGATTTTAAAGATGTATTTGAGAAGAAAAATGTGGATACTCTTTTGGAACTGCTCAATTGACCTTCAAGAAGCAGCACAACTGCCATTTGGACCAATCTACAGTTTATCACAAAATAAATTGGCTGAATTCAAGGAGTATATTGAAAAGAATTTGGCCAAGAACTTCATACACTATTCTAAATCTCCAGCAAGAGCTCCAATTTTATTTGTAAAGAAAAAAAAATTGATCATTATGGATGTGTATCGATTATCAAGGATTCAACAAAATCACTATAAAAAAATAAATACCCACTACTTTTGATATCTGGACTCCTTGATCAGTTGAATCAAGCTAAGATCTATACAAAAATAGATCTATAAGGAGCATACAATCTGGTATGCATCAAAGAAAGAGATGAATGGAAGACTTTGTTTTGAATAAGGTATGGATATTTCGAATACAATATCATGCCTTTTGGACTTAGAAATGCACCAACAATATTCCAACATCTAATAAATGACGTCTTTTGAGAGTTTTTAGATAATTTTGTTGTCTGTTACCTAGATGACATCTTAATATATTCTAAGAATACAAAAAAAACATGAACTTCATGTTCATGGTGTGTTACAAAAATTGAGATGCAAGACTCTATGCCAAGATAGAAAAGTATGTATTTTACACTAATTAAGTTGACTTCTTAGGATATATCAGTTCAAATGATGGACTTATGATAGAGCTTAAGAAAGTTCAAGCTATTATGGATTGAAAGATCTCAAAAATGATAAGAGATGTCCAATGCTTTTTGGGATTTGCCAAATACTATCGGATCTTCATCAAAGACTTCTCTCAAGTTGCAGCTCCACTTATACATTTGACTTATAAAGACAAACTTCAATAGAATCAAGAAGCAGAAGTAGCATTTGAAGCTTTGAAGACAGCTTTTGTTTTTGCACCAATCTTGTATCGCGTCGATTTTTTTAAGCCATTTTTTATAGAAACAAACACATTAGGCTTTGCTTTAGATGCCATATTGTCACAAATGGGAATAAATAATAAACTTCACTTAGTAGCTTTTCATTCTAGAAAATTTTTAGTAGCTGAGATCAACTACGAGATCCATGACAAAAAACTTTTTGCAATCATGGATTCATTTCAAGAATGGTGCTATTATTTAGAAGGTGCTCCTAGTCCATTCATCGTATATATGAATCAAAAGAACCTTGAATATTTTATGTCAATATGTGTTTTGAATCTTTGCCAAGCCCGTTGGAATATGTCTTTGTGAAGATTCAAATTCAAGATCACTTATCAACCAAAAAAACAACAAGGTTTATGAGATGCACTCTCTAGATGATCTTACCTTATATCAAATGAAAGAGATGCTGCTTTTGATCAGCGACGGACAATTCTCTTGAAGCTAGAGCATCTTCATCTTCAAGTAATGAAATCAACACTAATTATTGATTCAACTTCTATTAAGCAAGTTCAATCAAGTATGTCTTCTGATCTTGTTATTTGTGATATTAAAGAAAATTCTTCAAAGTCTCATGATACTTTTAAGTTTGAATTCAAGAACAATCTACTATATTTTGAGGGACACCTATATGTTGCAGAAGGTGAAGCTCGATTACGTGTTCTTCAAGCTTGTCATGACTTTCTAGGAGTAAGACATTTTGGATACAATAAAACTTTGGAACTAATATCCAAAGATTTTTGGTAGCTCCAAATGTGGAAGGCAGTCAAAGATTTTGTACAATATTGTGATATTTGCTGAAGATCAAAAACTCCTCATCATCAACCTTACGGACTTCTTCAACCATTATCCATTTCAAAACAATCATGGTCTTCTATTTCTATGGATTTCATCATGGATCTTCTAATCTCAGGTTCTTATGACTTTATATTTGTGATAGTAGATCGTTTTACCAAGATGGTACATTTTGTACCATGTACAAAATCTATCACAAGTGAAGAAATAACTAAGTTCTTTCTTGATAATATCTATCTCTATCATGGATTATCCAAGGATATTATATCAGATAGGAGAACTCAGTTTGTATCAAGATTTTAGCAGACTCTTTTTAAGATTTTAAAAGTAGATAAAAAAAACTATCTTCAGCATTCCATCTTCAAACTGATGGACAAACAAAGTATGTTAATCAAGTTTTGGAGCAATATTTAAGATGTACCATCAACTATCAACAAGATAATTGGATAATTCTTTTGCCATTGCAAAGTTTGCTTATAATAACATGGTACATTCTTCTACAAAACAAACACCTTTCTTTGCCAATTATGGTTATCATCCATGACTTGATACTTTTGACTTTTCAAAGGCTGATAATACTACTGCAAAAGATTTGGCAATTCATTTTTTACAGCTATATACAACAATGAAGGCATAGTTAAAAGAAGCTCAAGAACAAGAAAAGATCAATGCGGATGTCTATCGAAAGGAACAACCACCATTCCACATGGATGACAAGGTATGGTTACTTCATCACAATATCAAGACCACTCATCTTTGTGACAAGTTGGACTATCAAAGGTTTAGACTATTTTCTATTTCTATACAAATCAATCTAATTTCATATCATTTACACCTACCAGAATCAATAAAAATCCATCCAGTATTCCACATGTCTCTTCTTGAACCATATAAGACAATGGACATATCAAGAAGAAGACAAGCTCCACCTCTTCCTATAAAAGTGGACAATAATAAAGATTTCGAAGTGAAAGAAGTCCTAGATTCAAGGCGGCATCAAAATAAATTAAAATATCTTATCTATTGGTGTAGATATGATATTAATGAATGTATATGGAAGCCAATAAAGAATCTTTCAAATGCAACAAAGATGGTGGAGGCTTTTTATTGACGACATCCATCAAAATCAAGATGAAAACCTTTTTTATAAAAGAAATAAGATCTAGGCAAGATAACATTCTACTTTCAATCCTTATTTGTAGCTTCTTTGTAGTTGTGATGTTGAGGAGATGGAGAACCAACAACTAGCAGATTTGACTCAAGAGCCTTCGTTTGCTAACTTACTATATAAGATATTACGATTGTTACAACCTTCAAGACGACACAATCAAGATGAAGATCGTCAAGAACGACATGTTCTTTCTCAAATAGATGGCGAGATACAATGCATTTGGTATCACAACCTTGAAAGGGACTCCAATGTTTGATGATTTTACTAGAGATAGGAACAACTCCTGATGGTATTTCAAATTTTTTATTTGAAAGAAATTATGAAGGCCTCAACAACAATTAAATAACTAGGTGGTCTTCCTGCCTTAGTATGAGACACTATTGATGGTTAAGAAGCCTTATCAATCATCTTTGAAGAGAACAAAGATCAAAGTATATGACAAATATAATTCACTACATCTTAGACTTCTTTGATATGTGATCAAGACTCCTCATGGAACTCATCTCTAAAAGGGGGAATAATGTCATGGACATATATTTATTGTAATTGTTATGTAGGTGATATGAATAGAAAGAAGTAGGTAAAAGTAGATTAATTTTATAATATCTTCTAAAGAAGCTTTGTAAAAGCTTTATAGATGCTACTTTCACTTTACATGTGTTTATACTTGATTAGTAGATTAGAAATTTGATCAACAAGTTAACCACGTATCACACATATTGGTAGCTTACAAAACAAGCTAACTATATGGTGTCTACATAGAAAACTTGCCTTTCAAGTTAAGATATGTGTTGTGTAAAGTCAACATATTTTTGAAGGTCCTATAAAACATAGCCATGTAGCTCCTAGGTAGGTAGTATATATAGAGGCAAGAATGAAGCCTTTTTCACTCTTGTCAACTTCTTTCTTGCTTCTAGTCTAGTTTCAAGGGTCTCTAGTTTTCTTGTCTTTTGGCAATAGCCATTCCAATTTCTTTCTTAATATACATGTTTAATTATCTCTATTTTTTATTTTTCTTTGAAAAAAGTCTCACTTATTTATTTGTTTTTATCAAGTTCTTATCTTTGATAGAATCTTACTTACAAGCTTCAATCTGACAGTGAGTCATCTACATACATGAAGGATATTTTAGAGGAAAAGATCTTGGATGCAAAAATTGAATTCACTCTAAGAGAGGCTCTTGGTATAGCTAAGAAAGATTTCCATTAGTTGATCATCAATGTAATAAAGAAAAAGAGACAAATGATAGTTGAAGCTATTATCGTAGAGGCATTATATGCATAGATAACTATGGATGAAGAAGAAGAGATAGAGTAGGTATTTGCACAATTTGCAATACCAAAAATTAGAAGTAAAATTGATATAGAAAATGAGGCTTCATTTAAACATGTTGGAGCTATAAAAGAGCATTAAATAGAATGCACATTTTTGAAATTTATCGAGATAAAGAAGAATGCACAAGAAACGTGTATAAATACTTGCTCTAAATTTGATAATGATGGAATAGAAAGTAATAGCTATTCATTTTTTTATTAGGCTAGAACTACTACGAAGATATATGTGAGGTTAAAGGACTCTAAAGTTTCAATTTTGGCCTTAGTTGATTATGGATCTGAAATCAACATTATGTCAAGGCAGATATATGAGAAGAACAAGTAGCTAGTTGATATCAATCATGGTTGGATAATTAGAGCTACAAACAATCAATAAGGTGATTTATATAGAACTTATCCAATTATAGAGATTAGAATTAGAGATGTAAAAGTGGAGCCAAATTTCTTTGTATAAAACTCTATTACATATCTGGTAATATTTGGTCAGTCTTATATTACAACTGCTAGAATAGAAATTAGAATCTTGAATGATAGTTTACATTAAACTAGAATTTGTAGTTGGAATGGAAGAAAAGCTATGTAATTTATTACTATAAAAACATATCCATGAGAGGCATAGAGAAAAATTAAGAGAGATGCCTTTGGAGCTAGGAAATAACTTTGTGGATTTTTAGAAAGCACCCTTGTAGAATGGAGACACATGGGTTCAAATAAATCATGTGCAAACTCTAGTGTAAATAATATAAGTTTTGGATTTTTAAACTTGATTAATAATGGATTTGTGACTATTCAAAAGATTAAAGATTTAAATTCTATAAATAAAAAAAAGATGAAGAAATAATAGAAAAATTTAAAAAGAATGGATTTAGTTTCAAGTGATGAAGTCATAATTGGAGTAATAGAAGAAATAGATTTAGAAGATGATTTGATAAAGGTTTTGGAGAATTTAGCTATAAGCATGGATAGAAATGCTATAGTAGAATATATATATTTAAGAAAGACTTATGACGAGTTAGAAAATATAGTAGCAAATGGTAGACTTGCTATAAGCTATGGATTAAAATATGAGGCTAGAGTACAAACTAAATATAAAACTGTGACAAGAAAGATAAAGCCTATAGCTACCTAGTTACTAGTTGATACTATAGAGCATATTAAGCCAATAGTTAAAGAGCCAAGACTAAGAGAAAGGTACAAAATTTGGACATCAATTTACTTAAGAATCATTAGCTAAGTTGAAGATTGAAGAAGGCGATTTTTTGACATCAACGGAGAAAAATATATTTTAAGACATGTTTATTGGGCATGGTAAGGTATTTGCCTTAATTGTTGATGAAATTAGATGTGTGGATCCTAGTATTGTAGTACCTATGGTAATCTTTATAGTGCCGTATGTTCCATGGGATTTAAAGCCTATATCTATGCATAGAGCTTTTCCAAAATACATAAAATTATTAAAAAAAATAAGAAAGATGGATATTTTGAAAGCTTTAATTGCTCCTTATTCTAGTAGATGGTTCAAAATATCTAAGAAGTTAGGGGCATTAAGATTTATTCAAGATATGTAACTTATAAAAGAGTAACAATTTAGAATATGAAATCAGGTCTTGTAGTAGATAAAGTGGTTGAACAATTTGCTGGTCATGCCATTTATTCTATTGGAGAGTTATATTTTCGATATGATCAATTTTAATTGGCTAAAAAAAGTAGATATTTAACTACCATGAAGACTCTTTTGGATTTAATGAGGATGTGTATTTTACCTCAAGGTGCAACTAACTCAGTGGCTCATATGTAAAATGCTACAAATCACATATTGAAAGAATTTGTATATAAAAAAATTATTCTAATTTTAGATGATATATCTATAAAAAAAGATAGAAAAGAAGACAAGGATGAGACTTTGGAGGTTGAAGGTTGTAGAAAGTTTTTCAAGAAGCATATTAAAGATGTGGCTCGGATATTAGAAAGATTGGAGTTAGTTAATTTTATGATATCTTTGGAAAAATCAAGCTTTGGAATTGATGAAATTCTAGTGGTGGAACACATGTATAGCAGGTATGATAGGAAATTAAATCGTGATAAAATCGATGTTATATCTAGAATAAAGGCTTGTAGAAATGTTACAGAAGCTAGAAGGTTTTTAGGAGCATGTGTATTCTATCACATTTGGGTGCCTCACTTTGCCCATATCTCAGAGCCATTGTAGGAGTTATTGAGGAAGGATAAAAAATTTATTTGAGAAGAAGAACAAAAGATAGCTATAGAAAATCTGATAAAGATATTGAGTTCACCACCTGTGCTTGGATAAATGGATTATCAGTGTAGAAGACCAATGGTTGTAATAGTGGATACAAGCCCCATAGCAATTAGATGGACTATTGGATAAGATGATATAGAAGGAAGAAGATTTGTTATGAGGTTTGAGACCATGGTTCTTACAAAGAGACAAAAGACTTATCCTTAAGTTAACAAAGAGCTTTGGAAAGCACTCACCACTCTAAAGGCTGAGAAGAATTATTTGATTGGAGCAAGTATGATTTTAGAAATAATTTTTTTGCCATTACTTAGAATGATAATTAACTATACTACTTCAGATATTACTATATTAAAATGGATAGCCTATATAAAAACATTGAATCTTGTTTTAGTACATATTATTGATAAAAAAAAATTGATAGCAGATATATTATTTAGAGCTAGATATACCTTTGAAGAAGAGATGATGGTACATGAAAGATGTGAAGATTAAAAAAAGAAGAGTTATGGAAATTCATTTTCTATTGGTGGAATGGATTTTAGTGATAAGATTCAAAATTTCTATGAAGATTTGTATGAAGGTAAATTAAAGGATATTGGAATTTACTTAAGTACAATGAAGAAATAAGAAAGGTGAATACATAAAACCTTCAAAGATATTAGACATTAATCTTATGGTTATTTGCTTAGGGATAGATTTTTATAGAAGAGACCAAAAAGAAGTGACAAAATTTTATTGAGGATGGTAAGAAATATTAAAACTAAATTTAAGGTTTTAAAAAATTATCATGATATACTTTGGACAAAACACAGAGAATTTTGAGCCACATATACTAAGATCAAGGAAAGGTATTGGTGGAAGGGCTAATACAAGGATGTGGAAGATTTTATAAATTTATGCACAGAGTATCAATTACAATCTAAGGTTAGGTATATAGATGGATTACATCCTACTTATTCACCTTTAATATATTTTCAATGAGTAATTGATTTGATAGTTATGCCATGAAGTCTTTGAGATATGAAATATTTAATTTTGGCAAAAGAGGAACTATCAAATTATATTGAAGGAAAGGCTTTGACAACTAAGACCACAGAAGTAATATGCAGATTTATACTAAAAAATATCTTTAGCAGATATGGTAGCATTCAGACAATGAAAGCTAATAGAAGAAAACTGCATGTCATTGAAGCAAGAGAATTTTTCAATAGATACAATGTCGTATTATGTATTGTCTTATTTAAGAATACATCAGGCACCTAGTTGTAGAAGGTGAGGTTGTGTTTCACAAGTATCCAAAAACTTCTAATAAGTTTTATCCATATGAGAAGAATATAATTCAAATTTCAATTCAAAAGTATTAAAAAAAACTCATATTAACTTATTACTTTCATATTTAAGGAATTTAGATTTTTGTTATAAGCCCCAATTCTAATCAGTGAGCTTTAACAAGTTGTAACTTCTAATTTGACTGTCAACTTACTATAAAATTTTGCATAAAATTTTCAATATAAGTCTTATATATGCTCAATAATTTTCAATCCAATCCAACTTATAGATTGTAAAAAAACCTCCAAAAATTGCACTAATGCCACTTGTCCACCAACTTAAAAAGTGAAGCAAAAATCTTAGAAGTGATTTCTTCTTCTCCAATTATTAACTTTAACTCAAAATTGGTGTGCAGCTTGATTTTAAGTCTTTCAACACCATGCCAAATGTCACCTTGATCCAACTAGTAGATCTCCAAATATCATAGAATCCCTACTCAACTCCAAACTACCAACTTTCAAAACCCTCTTGTGCTAAAAATCAGATATCTCTAAATCTCACTATTAGATTATGACAAAATTTTGTATATACTTGGCACACTCAATAATCTAAATAGTATAAAATTTTGAATTGTAGATGCTACACCAATTATACGTACTAGCCAAAATTGCTAGCCCTAATTATCTAATATAAAATCCAAATCACCAATACAAACCTTGATTTTGAATAATAATTGCTAAGTCTTCAAAAATCCTACAAAAATAATCCTTACACATTTAGAAAGAACTTCAAGCTAGCTCTCAAATCCTAACCTTTGATCTTCAAATGTTATCCTAATTTTTCTTAAGCAGTCATTTTAGTGACTTGAGATCTGATTTTAATTATGTCTCACAAATCGTCAACCCTCGGGTATCAATCTAATCTATCCTATGGATTTTTTAGTCCAACCCTACCTTTAACTTGATCCTAGTATCAACCATACCAGCTATTTACCTCTTCTACTCTGATTTTAATAATTCATGGCCTTTCTAAGGTAGTAAAAAAGTTTCTATATCCTAGAAGGTAAAAATACTAACTAACTTTTATTTACTTGCTATTAAGACAAAAAAATTGAGGTGATAAGGTATTAAAGCTTGATCTAACTTGATCACACTTCACACTAAGATATATAGGTGGCCACTTGTTGATATATACTATTCTAATAAAATTGATTATGCAACATATAATATATCTTGCACATTTCAAAATATTCAAGTTCTTCATGTACTTGGCGTATAAAGAAATTTCTTTGTTTTGGCATTAGAACTATATATCCAGCTCTATTAGGCCACACATAAAATAAAAAATTGTTCTTTTAATAAAATCTTATTATTTAGTAACTAATCTTATTTCTTTTTATATAAGAGATAGCTAAAAAAAAATATTCTTTATTGAAGCTTATACAAGATTACAAGATCTTTCCATGTATTATTAATTATTTGATTCTTGTCTAATTTCTCATTTGAATTATGGTCAAGAACCATGGTTGCAAAATCTAACATTAAATTCAAGTATGTGGCTGCATGCCATCCAAGGAATACCTCTTGATCATAACTCTTATGCCACCAAGCTCTGGTAAAGTCTTTTTTTGAAAGACATAGATTACAAGAAAATCCATTGGCATTCAAATGTCACAAATATATGTATCTTTATTCTAATATCTATCTATATATTTAAATAGAAGTAGATAAAAGTAGATTTATTTGATAATATTTTTTAGATGAACTTTTTAGAAGCTTCATAGATGTTGTATTGATTTTACATGTGTTTGTAGTTAATTGGTAGATTAGAAACTTAGTCAATAAATTAACCATATATTAGTAGCTTGCAGAATTAGCTAACTATATGATGCACCTATAGAAAATTTACCTTGTAAGTGAAAATATGTGTCTTATAAAGTAAACATATTTTGAAGATCCTATAAAAAATTGCCACATAATTACTAATTAAGAGTATATATGCAGGCAAGAATGCAACCTTCTTTATACTTGTCAATGCCTTTTTAGTCTTTAGTCTTATTTCAAAACTTTTTAGTCTTTTTGTCTTTAGCAATAGTTATTCTAGTTTAATACTATATCATCTTTGAGTGATTTTTTAATCTTTTTGAGTGACTTAAGAATTTATTAATATTTAATTTAATGAGGTTCATATCTTTGATAATTTGACAAGAGTTGTAATTCATTATTCTTATCTTATTTTAAAAGTGAATAGATTACTCTATTTCTATTATTGTATTTTTAAAGTTAAAAATAATCCAAATTTAAACAGAATATTTGATTTTTTAATATTAATTTTTTTCTTAAAGATAAAAAATTATCTTTTTTTGTAAAAAAAATTATTTGACGTTAGAAGTTGTAGATTATCTTCATCTAATATGACTTATGAATTTGTTAAGTTGTTTGAAATAGAAGAAAAAATTATAGATGTTGTACTTGACAAAAGTGAAAATAGATTTGTAACTAGTGTAAATCTTTATAAACTTGTCAACATTCTTAGAAGAGAAATTTTATGCACTACTAATACTAATCAAAGAAATACTAATCCTATGCATATGAAAGAAGTTTAGAATTTGTATCAAAAAGTTGTATAGTTGAAAGAAGCAAGTAAATTAATTTTATAACTAAATTTAAGAAGTTTTACTTTTATAAGTACAATAGAAACAAGGATTAGTATGCCCAAAGAGTTTAATAGAATAGATCAAAATTTCAAGGATTTTTGCAATAAATCAAGCTCTACTTAAGGTTGCATCCCTTCTAATATCTTGATGTATTTACTTAATTTGGATTTATAGTTACACTTTTAATTTAAAATATTTTCTCTTAATTTATATATTTGATAGAAAAGGATTCACAATTCTTTTATAATTTGAATTTATTCTTAAAGAATTTATGGCCACATTTTAAAATAATAATTAAGAAAGAGCAACAAATATCAAGTTCTTATTTTTACTACAAGGATTATAGTCAGCTACCATATATGCTACTAAATTCTAAAATCTTACTTTGAATGTAGATTAGAATAACAAAGTCTTTATCAATCAATTTTGATATGAGTTGAAAGACAACTTCAAAGCTTTGTTGTTAACAATGTCAAAAGCAAAATCTTTAAAAAAATTTATTACTTAAGCCATTGCATGCAATAATTGATTATTTGAAAGGTATTAAGAATAAATATTTTCCTAAAGAGGAACAAATTAAAAAATGATGGCATTTTCTAAGTTTCCAACAACTTATTCATCAAAACCAAAAGCAATACAAATTAATAAGGTATATTTTAAACATCTTATTTAGTAAGAAAAGACTTACCATTGTTAAAAAGATTTATACCTATATTGTAGAGAATCCAAGCATACTGCTCAATATCGTCCAAAAAAGCAATACAATCACTAAATGAAGAGTATGATTGCCAAAGAAGACAATGTGTTGAAAAATAAGTTTTTTGAATTACAATAGAAACCATGCAGCTAGAATCTTATGTAATTCCTAGTAAAGGTCCTATTTTCTCCTTAAATCCCTCATCTTATGTTATAATAGAATTTTAGTTAGGACCAAAAAATTTTGATAGGTATAAGAATTTTTATATATATTACAAATGTAGGGTCAACTTTTATTATATATGCTATACCTATTGTTGATAGAAAAAAGCTTTCAAGTGACATTCTAAGCCGATTCAAAGATTATTAAGACATCTTTGAAAAAAAATACATATATTCTTCCAAAGTAGTATCTTTTATGATTATTCCATTGATCTTCAAGAAAGAACTCAACCACCATTCTAACCAATCTATAACTTATCATAGAATAAGTTGGCTGCACTCAAAGAATACATTGATGAAAATTTGGCTAAGAACTTCATATATTATTTCAAATCTCTAGCTAGGGCTCTTATCTTATTAATGAAGAAAAAAGATGGATCTTTACAAATATGTGTAGACTATCAAGGATTCAACAAGATTACCATTAAGAATAAATATCCTCTATCCTTAAATTTAGGACTTCTTGATTAATTAAATTAAAAAAAGATTTATATAAAAATAGACCTATAAAGAACATACAATTTGGTACGTATTAAAAAAAGAAAAAAATATAAAATTATATTTTGAACTAGGTATGAGCATTTCAAATATAATGTCATTCCTTTTGGATTCACAAATGAATTAGTTACTTTTCAATATCTAATGAATGACGACTTTTCTAAGTTCTTTGATGATTTTTTTATCTATTATTTAGATGACATCTTAATCTACTCCAAGAATACAAAAGAGCATGAACTACATATTTATTGTATGTTACAAAAACTAAGAGATGTAAGATTATACAATATTAAGATAGAGAGAATTTGCCTTAAGAAAGCCTTGGGCTTTTGGCTATAACTAATTGTTGAAACAAGCTTCAAGATTAAAAAATACCAAGTTTATATATAAAATTATTGCTATAGGAGCAATTACACCAATACATAAGTCCTAAGTACCAAAGATTGCCAAAAATGTGATAAAATTATCATAAAATCTTATATATCCTTAAGGTGAATTTTTTTCAAACTTCAACAGTTCATATCTCATGATCGGACTATGCAAACAAACCAAAATTTTACAAGAAGTACTAATGTATTTTTAACAACTATCATAAAATATTTCAACTACAAATTTATTATAAATCTCAAGATATTGCCAAAATCCTAATAGTAGCTTCAAACCCTTGCTTATATACACCTATATATAATTTTTTTATATCTCACAAATTAAGTATTTAAATATTATAAAATTTTGATATATAGCTTTTTAATCTAATAAAATATATCCTTAGAAATTTTGAGCTAAAAATTAATTTAAAAATTCAAGATATGGTTCCAACCATTACTATCAATAAAATGACTCACTTACTGCCTTTGAATTATATATGTTGTCTTCAACAGTCTATAACTTCTTCATACAAACTTCAAAGAAAAAAATTCTTTCACAAAAGATATAGATCTTAAAATCATTCTTACAATTACACCTCTCAATCTCCAAAATCTGTCATAAAATTCCTTATTTATCCAAAAATACTTATTTAAATACTATAATCAACATATATAAATCTTAAAATAATTTTTTTACATAAACTCTCTTTAAATTAACTTACTAACTACTTTAATGTACATCAATAATTATAAATATATTACACATTTTAGTTAATTTTTACATATTATAAATAATTATAATATAACAATGCCAAGATAAAAAGATATATATTTTACACTACTCAAGTTGATTTTTAAGATATATAATTTTAGATGATGGTTTTATAATAGATCCTAAGAAGATCTAAACTATAATAGATTAGAAGATCTCAAAAATAATCAAAGATGTATAATATTTTTTTAGAATTTACTGAATATTTTTAAATCTTTATTTAAAACTTTTTCAAGTTGGAATTCCTCTTACACATTTGACATGTAAAGACAAACTTGAATAGGGCAAAGAAGCTAAAACAACTTTTAAAGCCTTGAAGTTAATATTTATTTCTACATCAATTTTGTATCATGTGAATTTTTGTAAGGCATTCTTTAGAATTTGTTATAAGTGATGTTTTATTACAAATGGAAGCAAATAATAAGCTCCATCTGGTAGCTTTTTATTCCAAGAAATTTTCAATAATTGAGATTAACTACAAGATCTACAATAAATTTTTTTTTATAATTTTGGACTCATTTTAAGAATAATGTCATTATATAGAAGATGCTTTTAGTCCAATTATCATGTATATGGATTATAAGAACCTCAAGTATTTCATATAGGCATGTTTTTTGAATCATTCCCAAGCTTATTGGGATATGTCTTTATCAAGATTTGATTTCAAGATCACTTATGGATCCAAAAAATAATAAGTTTTATTAGATGCTCTTTTTAGACATTCTTATCTTATATCAAAAGAAAGAAGTGTAGTTTTCGATCAATAAAGACTGATTCTCCTTAAGTTAGAGCATTTTCATCTTTGAGCAATAAAATCAATATTAAATATTGATTCAATCCTTGTTAAGAAAATTCAATCCAGTATATCTTCTAATCTTCTTATTTATGATATCAAGAATAATTCTTCTAAATTTCATGATGCTCCCAAGTTTGAATTCAAGAAAAATCTACTCTATTTTGAAGGATGGTTATATATTCTAAAAAGTGAAGTATAATTACATTGTCATGATATGACATGGCTAATGAATAAAAGAAAGAAGAAAATTTTATATTATAAAATATCTTATTTAAAAATATTATAGTAAATTATCTTAAAAATATAGATAATAATTGAAAAGATAATAAAACAAAAAAAAATTAATATTTTATTTTTATAAAATAGGCTTCTATTTACTTTGTAAGGCCATAAATAAGGCAAAAATAATATATTAGAAAGTTAAATCATATAGACATGTTTAGAAGGGAGTCAAGAGAAGATTTTAGCAAAATTTATTTAAAAAAGCTAAGAATTGATACCAAGAGATGATCAATTGTCAATTTGGATTGAAATCAAATCCCAACGTAGAAAACCATATAGCTATAGTAATTATAGGACTTTTTTTTATAGATTCAAGAATAGAATTTATGAGTAGACTTGAAAAGAGATTTTTAAGTATTAGTTTTATGTTATTTGAATCAATATCAAAATTTTGAGAGATTTTCAAAGTTAGTAATATTCTTGGTAGAATTAGGATTTGAAAAATAAAAATATGTTTATAAATTTGAGGATTTCTTGAATACTATGGTATGTATATCAATGATATTTGAGAGATATATTATTGTGTTAGTTGTAAATATGTACACAAATTTTGAGATCAATCAAATAATTAGATTGAAGTATAAGAAGGTTTTTATAGATTAAGATCTCAAAAACTGGAGTTTGAAGGTTAGGAAATATTTCCAAGATCTTTAGCAATCTATTTATTGGATTTAAGTAAAATTTTCTTATATAGATATTAGACTTGATTTTTAATATTTAAGTAGAATTTAAATGAAATTTAATATTTCAAGAAGGAGATATTGGCATTAAAAGTTTAGTATTTAGATTGGAATTGAAGGTTGCTTAACATCCAATTGGATTATCTTGTATTTCTCTCAATTGTTAAGTGCAATTGATTTCTTATTTTTTAGGCTTATTTCTAATTAAGATATTAAAAATTATACAAATTTTGAATTGATATCAATAATTTGATCATTAGTCATTGAGGTTCTATTTTGCTATAGGATTTATTAAGAATTTGTTTAAAATTTAGGATTTAATTAGGATTTGGTTTAGAATTTGGTCTAAGATTTGATTAGGATTAGGACTTATTTAAGATTTGATTTAAAATTTACTTAAGTTTTATTTAGGAATTTTTCAAGATTTAGGATTTTATTAGGATTTTATTAAGATTTTATTAAAGTTTGACCTAAGATTTGATTGAAGTTCAATTAAGGTTTCAATCTAGGATTTGATCTAAGATTGATTAAAAATAAATTAGAATTTTAATTAAGATTATATTAGTATTTTTATTTTTGATATTTCTTTAAGATTCTTTGTGTTTCTTTTGTGACTTTTTTTAAATTTATATTAATAGTATAAAGTTTAATTGGATTATAAGAAATTACTTGAAGTATATTTAAGGCTCTATTAGACTTCATATAATTTTTTTTGTATTATTACTTAACTTCCACAACTAGGTGCCTAGAACATTCTCAAGCAATATTATTGTCAAGGACAAGAACTTGATGAAAAAAAGAATTCAGACAAGTGAGCCTTCACTCAAAGAGAAGTAACAAAATATGAATAATAAGTATGTATATTGAAAAGAGAAACTAGAATGGCTATTGCCAAAAGACAAGAAAACTAGAGACCCTTGAAACTAGACTAGAAGCAAGAAAAGAGTTGACAAGAGTGAAGAAGCCTTCACTCTTGTCTCTATATATACTATCTAACTAGGGGCTACATGGCGACGTTCTATAGGACCTCCAATATGTGTTGACTTTGTAGGACACATGCCTTGACTTACAAGGCAAGTTTTTCTACGTGTGGGCCACATAATTAGCTTGATCTTCAAGCTAACAACATGTGTGGCACATGGCCAACTTGTTGACCACGTTTCTAATCCAAAAAGTCAATTAAAGATACCTATGAAGTCAAAGCAGCGTCTAGGAAGTTTCTAGGAAGCTTCTATATTAAATATTATAGAATTAACTTACTTTTATCTACTTTTACTTACTTCTACCTATTTCTATATGTAATTATTAGCTTACATGATTATGGCCGTGACATTACCCCCCCTTCTAGAGACGAGTTCCACGAGGAGTGGTCATCATATGTTGAGGAAATCTATGATGCGACGAATTGTATTCGCCACATACTCTCATCTCTGTTCTCTTCGAAGATGATTGATAGGGCCTCTCAACCATCGGTAGTGTCCCATACCAGGGCGGGAAGACCACCCACTTATTTGATCATTGTTGAGGCCTTCGTAACTTCCTTCGAATAGAATATTTGGAACACCATCAGGAGTTGTTCCTACCTCTAGCAAAATCACCAAACATCGAGAGTCCCTTCCCAAATCGTGATACCAAACGCGTTGTATCTCACCATCTATCCGAGGAAGAACATCTCGTTCTTGAAGATCTTCATCTCGATTGCGTCGTCTTGAAGGTTGTGACAATCGTAATGTCTCGTCCGACAGGTCAGCAAACGAAGGTTCTTGAGTTGAATCCACTGGTTGTTGGCTCTCCATCTAATTAGCGTCACAAATGCAAAGAAGTTACAAACAAGGATAGGAAATTGAATGTTATCTTGCCTCAATCTTGTTTCTTTTATAAGAGAGATTTTCATCTTAGTTTTGATGGATGTCGTTGATGAAAAACTTTGACTTTAGCTGATGCATTTGCTAGGTTCCTGGATGGCTCCCATGTGCGTTCACTAATATCATATCCGTGCCAATGAACAAGATATTCCAGCTTATTTTGGCGCCGCCTTGAGTCTAATATCTCTTCCACCTCAAATTCTTCATAATTATCTACTTCCATAGGAGGCGGTGGCATTTGTCTTCTTCCTTGTATATCCACTGTCTTATATGATTTAAGAAGAGACACGTGGAATACAGGATGGATCTTCATTGACTCCGGTAGATATAACCGATATGCAACTGTGTTGATCTGTTCAGAAACAGAAAAGGGACCAAGCCTACGATAGTCCAACTTGTCACAAGGTCGAGTAGTCTTAATATTGCGACGAAGTAGCCATACCTTATTACCCACATTGATTTGTGGTTGCTCCTTACGATATACATCTACGTTTATCTTTTATCATTCTTGAGCTTCCTTCAATTGCGTCTTCATTATTGCATGTAACTCTGACAACCGATTTGTCATATCTTCTGCTGCAGGAATATCAACTTTTGAAAAATCAAAAGTATCAAGTCGTGGATGATAGCCATAATTGGCAAAGAAAGGTGTTTGTTGCGTGGAAGAATGTACCGTATTATTATAAGCAAACTCTGTCAATGGCAGAAAGGTTGTCCAATCATCTTGTTGGTAGTTGATAGTACACCTTAAATATTGCTCCAAGACTTGGTTTACGCGCTCTGTTTGTCCATCAGTTTGAGGATGGAAAGCCGAAGATAGCTTTATGTCCACTTTTAAAATCTTGAAAAGGGTCCTCCAAAATCTTGACACAAATTGAGTTCCCCTATCTGATATGATATCTTTAGGTAATCCATGATAGCGATAGATATTATCAATGAAAAGCTTAGCTGTTTCTTCACCTGTGATAGATTTTGTACATGGCACAAAATGTGCCATCTTGGTGAAACGATCTACTATCACAAATATAGAATCATAAGATCTTGAGCTTGGAAGATCTGTGATGAAATCCATAGAAACAGAAGACCATGGTTGATCTGGTATAGGTAATGGCTGAAGAAGTCCGTAAGGTCGATGACGAGGAATTTTTGATCTTGAACAAATACCACATGATTGTACAAAGTCTTTGACTGACTACCACATTTGTGGCCACCAAAAATCTCTTGATATGAGTTCCAAAGTCTTATTATATCCAAAGTGCCCTGCTGCTGGAAAGTCATGACGTGCTTGAAGAACACGTAAACGTGCTTCTCCTTCTGGAACATATAGGCATCCTTCAAAATATAATAGATTATTCTTGAACTCGAACTTAGAAGGATCATGAGACTTGGAAGAATTATTCTCGATATCATAAACAAGAGGGTCTGAGGACATACTCGACTGGATTTGCTTGAGAAAAATTCAATCAACAGTCAATGTTGATTTCATTGCTCGGAGATGAAATTGCTCCGGTTTCAAGAGGACCGTTCTTTGTTGCTCAAAAGCTGCATCTCTTTTTTTTGGTGCAAAATAAGAACGTCTAGATAGGGCATCAGACAAACCTTGTTGTTTTCCTAGCCGATAAGTGATAATGAACTCGAATCTTGACAAAGACATACTCCAACGAGCTTGACGACGATTCAACACGCGTGCTGACATGAAATACTCGAGGTTCTTGTGATCTGTATACACAGTGACTGGACTAGAAGCGCCTTCTAGATAATGATGTCATTCTTGAAAGGAATCCACGATCGCAAGAAGTTCTTTATCGTGGATCTCATAATTGATCTCGGTTGCTGAGAATTTTCTTGAATGAAAAGCTATCGGATGAAGTTTGTCATCTGATCCCATTTGTGATAAAACTGCACCCAAGGCAAAATCTGATGCATCTGTTTGCATAAAAAATGCCTTGGAAAAATCAACACAATATAAGACTGGTGCAGAGACAAACGATGTCTTCAAGGCTTCAAATGCTGCTTCCGCTTCTTGATTCCATTGGAATTTATCTTTACTAGTTAAGCGTGTAAGTGGAGCTGCAACTCGTGAGAAATCTTTGATGAAGATCCGATAGTAATTGGCAAATCCCAAGAAACATTGGACATCTCTTACTGTCCTTGGAATCTTCCAATCCATGATTGTTTGGACTTTCTTAGAATCCATCATGAGACCATCATTTGAAATGATGTATCGTAAAAAGTCGACTTGAGTAGTGTGAAATACACACTTTTCCATCTTGGCGTACAATCCTGCATCTCTAAGTTTTTGTAATACTTCACGAACATGTATTTCATGTTCTTCAACGTTCTTAGAATAGATCAGGATATCGTCTAAATAGCAGATGACAAAATTGTCTAAGAATTCACGAAATACATCATTCATGAGATGTTGAAAAGTAACTGGTGCATTCGTGAGTCCAAAGGGCATGACATTATATTCGAAATGTCCATACCTGGTTCGAAACGCAGTCTTCCATTCATCTCCTTCTTTGATCCGTACTAGATTATATGCTCCTCTTAGATCTATTTTTGTATAAATCTTAGCTTGATTTAACTAGTCAAGGAATCCTGATATCAAAGGTAATGGATACCTGTTCTTGATTGTGATCTTGTTGAGTCCTCGATAATCAACACACATTCGTAAAGATCCATCTTTTTTCTTTACGAATAGAATTGGAGCTCCTGCTGGAGATTTTGAATGGCGTATGAAATTCTTCGCTAAATTCTCGTCAATATATGTCTTGAGTTCAGCCATCTCATCTTCCAATAAACTGTAAATTGGTCCAAATGGTGGCTGAGTTCCTTCCTTGAGGTCGATTGAACAATCATATGGACGATGCTCAGGAAGAATATCTGCATTCTTTTTCTCAAAAACGTCTTGATACTCCTGATATTGACTTGGAATGCCACTTGAAGTCTTTACGTTTTCAGAAATAGGTGCAGCATAAATAGCAAAAGTTGATCCTTCTTTTGCTGCGTGTATAAATGCTTTTGCACCTATCAGAACGGGTTTTACTATACTAGACTTATAATTTTTTACTTGATTGGTAGAACTATTAATAACACTTTGGGAAAAGTCAAGTTTACGTGAATTCCAATCTATTCGAGGGTTATATTTTTCTAGCTAGGATAAACCTAAAATAACTGGATTGGACGGGGATTTAGTTATGTTAAAAGCTATGTAGCTATCATGACCGTCTATTGTTACTTTTATAGGATGAGTTTCATGAGTGACATCTCCAGAAGACAAGGGACGACCATCTATGACTTCTATATGTACTAGTTTAGGTTTCTGTACAAAGGATATTTTACGACTTTTAACAAATTATTCATCTAAAAAACATGCTGAGGCTCCCGAATCTAATAAAGTAGAGGCTTTGTAATTCTTAGGTCCTAAATATAAGTCTATTGTAAAACAAGGAGAGGGTTCTGAGGAGAGGATAGGACCTTCATTAGGAATTGTACAAGGTTCCAGCTGCACAGTCCCTATTGTAGCTGGACGAATCCGTTTTCCGACATGTTGTCTTCTTTGACCGTCGTACCCCTCATTTTATAATTGCGTCGTTTCTTTGGACAATGTTGAGCAGTGTGCTTAGGTTCTCTGCAATATAAACATAATCCTTCTTGACGATGACGAATCTTTTCTTGCTCAGTTAGGGGTTTAAAACATACCGCGTCAATTTGCATGTCTTCTACTTCCGAATGTACGTTTGGCAAAGATGTTGATGTTGCCATTGAGTAATAACGTTGAGGTTCCCGTGAATGATTCTCAGATCGAAATTCGAAAAGTCAATTATGACATTTTACCGCAAAATCAATTGCTTGACTCAAAGTTTGAGGATCAGGTAAGTTGAGCATCAATTTCTTTACTTCGTATTGCAATCCATAAAGAAATTGACTAATGAGTGCAGCATCATCCCACTTGATGTCAATTATAAGTTGTCGAAATTGTGAAGTATACACTGTTACTGAGCGATTTCTTTGTCACAGAATTCGGATCTTATTTGTTGCAACACGAGTTGCATCGTGTTCACCATACATAGATTGAAACTTTGCCAAAAAAGCTTCCAAATTATCCAATATTGAATTTCGTTGTTCAAGAAAAGACGAAAACCACGATAATGCAGAACCAGAAAGTAGAGTGCCAATAAACCTGACTTGTGATCCTGGAGTTGGATAGCTTTGCGGTTGTAGTTCAATTACCAATTGTACTTGATTGATGAACCCTCGAAACTTTGATCACGTACCATCAAATTTCTCGGGTAAGGCAATTCTTGGTTCTCTAGTGCTTATAGGGTGTTGTACAATTGGAGAAGGAACGTGATTTGTTGTAGATGTTGAAGCAGCTCCAATCATCTCTATATCCCCATTTTCTGCCATTCTTGTTCTTTCCTGTGTTGGTGAATTGAGTTGATGCATCGCAAGCATTAACTCCCTCATTTGCTCTTGCATTTGTGCCATTGCACTCTTCATTTCAACAAGCTCTGCCATAATGACACTAAGAAGAAAAATTTGTTTGATACTGCTCAAGACAAAAGAAAAGAAAGACTTGATAACAAAGAAGATACTAAGAACAATATCAGTTTAGAAGTGGGTAATCCGCAAACTTCTAATACGCTTATGTCTTGTCAAGAGAAAGGGGTAATCCACTCTTACTCAAGAAAAAAAAAAGCTCTGATATTGTAAATGTGCTCTTGTCAATCTTTCAAGGACAAGAACTCGATGAAAAAACAGTTCAGACAAGTAAGCCTTCACTCAAAGAAAAGTAAAAAAATGTGAATAATAAGTATGTATATTGAAAAGAGAAAATAGAATGGCTATTGCCAAAAGACAAGAAAACTAGAGACCCTTGAAACTAGACTAAAAGCAAGAAAGGAGTTGATAAGAGTGAAGAAGCCTTCACTCTTGTCTCTATATATACTATCTAACTAGGGGCTACGTGGCGACGTTCTATAGGACCTCCAATATGTGTTGACTTTGTAGGACACATGCCTTGACTTACAAGGCAAGTTTTTCTACGTGTGGGCCACATAGTTAGCTTGATCTTCAAGCTAACAACATGTGTGGCACATGGCCAACTTGTTGACCACGTTTCTAATCCAAAAAGTCAATTAAAGACACTTATGAAGTCAAAGCAGCATCTAGGAAGTTTCCTAGAAGCTTCTATATTAAATATTATAGAATTAACTTATTTTTATCTACTTTTACTTACTTCTACCTATTTCTATATGTAATTATTAGCTTACATGATTATGGCCGTGACAATTATACGTAATCCAAAAATATGTTCCTTAAGCTTGTCATGACTTTTCAACGGTCGGACATTTTAGATATAATAAGACTTTGGAGCTAACATCAAAAGAGTTTTGGTGGCTTCAAATGTTGAAGGTAGTTAAAGACTTTGTATAATTATATGATATTTATTCAAGATCAAAAACTCATTGTCATCAATCTTATAAATTTATCTAGCCATTACTTCTTTTGGAATAATTATGGTCTTTTATTTCTATAGATTTTATTATAAATCTTTCAATCTTAAGTTTGTATGATTTTATATTTGTGATAGTAGATTATTTTATTAAGATGGCACATTTGTACCATATATAAAATCTACCACAAGAAAAAAAAATGGCTAAGATTTTTTTAACATCTATTACTATCATTGATTTTACAAAGATATTATATCAAATAAAGAGACTTAATTTGTATTAAGATTTTAAAGAATCTTTTTTAAGATTCTAAAAGTAAATATAAAGCTCTCTTTGACTTTTCATCTTAAAATTGATGGGCAAATAGAATAGGTGATTTAAGTTTTGGAGTATTATTTAAAGTGTACTATCAAGTATCATTAAGATGATCAAAAATTCTTTTACTATTGGCAGAGTTTATATACAATAATTTGATACATTCTTATATTCAATAAACATCTTTTTTTTACTAATTGTAATTATCATTCACGACTTAATACTTTTGATTTTTGAAAAGTTGATAATCTTCTAGAAGAAGGTTTTATAAATTATTTATCAAAGTTACATGCAAAAATAAAGGTACAATTAAAAGAAGCTTAAGAACAACTAAAGATGAATGTAGATGCCTATTGCAAAGAACAACCATAATTCATCATAAGTGACAAGGTATAGCTATTTTTTTGCAATATCAAGACTAATCGTTTTTGTGATAAGTTAGACTATTGTAGGCTTAAATCTTTTTTTATTTGTGAATAAGTCAATCCTATTATTTATTGATTATATTTATAGGAGTCTATAAAGATCCATCTTATATTCTATGTATCTCTCTTTGAGCCATATAAGACAATGAATATCTTGAGAAGAAGATAAATTCCACCTCTTTCTATAAAAATAGATAATAATCAAGAATTTGAAGTAAAAGAAGTCTTAAATTCAAGGCAACATCAAAATAGATTAAAATATCTTGTTCTTTAGTATAAATATGATATTAGTGAATACACATAGGAACCAATAAAAAATCTTATAAATATAACAAAAAAAGTTAAATCTTTTTATTAATGATATCCATCAAAATCAAAATGAAGAATAATAAATCTTTATTAAAAAAAAAGATCTACAAAAGATAACATTCTACTTTCTATTCTTGTTTGTAACTTTTATGTATTTGTGATGTTAAAGAGATAAAGAACTAATATCTAGTAGATTCAACTTAAGAACTATCACTTACTAATTTACAGCATAAGATATTATAATTATCAAAACTTTTAAGATGACATAATCAAGATGAAGATCCTCAAGATTGATATGTCTTTCCTCAGATAAATAATAAGATATAATGTGTTTGATATCATGAGCTTTGAAAAGACACTTAATTATTAAAAAATTTATAAGAAGTAGGAACGATTCTTGATAATATTCTAAATATTTTATTTGAAAGGAGTTACAAAGGCTTCAACAACAATCAAATAATAAGGTGGTCTTTTTTTCCTAATATGGGATATTATCAATGGCTTAGAAGAACTATCAACCATCTTCAAAAAGAACAAAGACCTTAGTAAATAGCAAACATAATTTTCTATATCTTAGATTTCTTCAACATATAATAACCACTCTTCATAGAACTTGTTCTTAGAAGAAAAATAATGTCACGGTGACAAGATAGAAAGTATTTGCCTCAAAAAAGCAATGGACTTCTAGCTGCCACTAAATACTCAATCAAATCTAAGATATTACAATTCCAAGTATATATATATATATATATATATATATATATATATATATTATATATATTATATTTTTTCTTTTAGGGAAATTATATCAATACTTAAGCCTAAGTAAAAAAAAAAAGACACCCAAATATATGATAAAATATTTAAAATCTTATATATCCTTATGAAATTTTTTTTTCAAACTTCAACAACTCATAATTCATGATTGGACTATCTAAAAAAACTAAAATTTTATATGAAGTATTGATATACTATCAACAACTACCAAAACAAATTTCAACTAAAAATTTGTTGTAGATCTTGAGATATTATCAAAATCCTAATAGTAGCTTCAAATCCTTGGTTATATATACTGGCATGCAATTTTCTTTATATCACATAAACTAAATGTTCGAATACCATGAAACTTTGATCTATAGCTTTTTAACCTAAAATCACATTCTCATTAAAATTTTGAGCCAAAAATTTGTCTAGAAACTCAAAATATAACTCTAACCATTACTATCAATAAAAAAAACTCACTTATTGTCTTTGAATTACATGTGCTATCTTCAATGCCCTATAATTCCTTCATTCACTTTTAGAATTTATCAAATAGTATATGAAAAAAGTGGCCAAAAATGTATTCTCTCCAATTCCAATTGTTGATCCTTCATTGCTCTTTGTAAGCATATATTATGCCTCAAAGAGTGATAATAGATATGAAATTGACACCTTAACTTTGAGCGCCTATAATCCCTTCATAAAAACTCCAAATTACACAAAATTTGTATCCAAATCATATCTAAAAACCTAAACTTGCTGATCTTAGCCTCCAAAGTTCAAATGAACTCGAAAAAGAAACCCTAATTCCTAATAAGGCCTTGGGCACCCTCCTTGAAGCCCATTGGACATGACATTTGACCAATAGGGATGAAGATCTTTACCTCTTGCCTTCATCCAACCATACCTTGTTTTCATCCTTCCCAATAAACTTCCTAATAGTTTAGATTCCAATCGTTTTTTAAGCTTTATACTAAATATCTAAATCCTATATAATATAAATATTATAATCAAAATAGATAAATCTCTAAATAACTTTTTTTATATCAATTCTCTTTAAATTTACTTATTAATCACTCTAATTTGTATTAAGACTTACAAATATAATATATGATTTAATTAATTTTTTATATATTATAAGCAAGTACAATATGACAATTGATATACATATTTATCCTAATATTTACATATATGATTAAGTAGTAGTAAATAAAAATAGATTTGTTTTATAATATTTTCTAGAGAAGCTTTCTAAAAGCTTTATTGACATTGCTTTGACTTTATATGTATTTATAGTTGATTAGTAGGTTAGAAACTTGGTCAATAAATTAACTACGTGTTAATAGTTTGTGAAACAAGGTTATTATGTGGCACATATATAAAAAAATTACCTTGCAAATTAAGATATATGTCTTGCAAAGTCAAAATATTTTGGAGATCTTATAGAATATTGCTACAAAACTGCTAGTTAAGAGTATATATGGAGATAAGAATGAAGCCTTCTTTACTCTTATCAATGTCTTTGTAGTCTTTAGTCTTATTTCAAGATATTTTAGTCTTATTTTCTTTGATAATAGCTAATCTAGTTTAATACCATATCATCTTTGAAGAATTTTTTAATCTTTTTGAATGATGCAAGTATTTATTGATATTATAATTCTTTGAAGTTTATGTCCTTGACACCAAATTAGTAATACCTTCTTGATACACAACCTCAAAATCATATTTTTGAAGTAATAAAGTCCAACTTGTAAGCTTGCTAGTAAGCTTATCTCACTCCATAAGCCTTTTTAAAGATTGATGGTTAGTTATTAATATAAAAGATTGACCATACAAATAAGATTAAAAGTGAACAATAGTCCAAACTATTGCCAAATTTTTTTCTTCATAGAATGAGTAATTTAACTTGATATTGTTATTAATTCTAAAAATAAATACAATAAAATATTTCCATCCTACATCATCTTTTTTTTATCAAGATTGCTCTCAATCCTACTACACTTCAATTTGTATGTAGTTGAAAAGGTCTATTATCATTTCGACATCAAAACATAGGAGTTGAATCCAACTTTTACTTCAATGTATTAAATATATGTTGTTGCTCACAATGCCAAGTCCATGGTTGATCTTTATGCATTAGAATAGTTAAAGGTGTAGCAATGATGCTAAAGTTTTTAATAAACCTTTGGTAGTAGTTTGCCAATCCTAAAAAAAGCTTGAAATCGTGATACATTATTTAGTGATGGGATTTTTTGTAAAGCATCTGTTTTTGCTTGTTATATATTAAGACCTCTTAAAATAATCATATAATCTAATTATAGTAATTATTTATAGAATAATTTATACTTTTTATAATATAAGCATAATTTCTATTATCATAATTGCTCAAATACTACTTGTAAATACTTCTTATGATCTTATGAGATGCTATTAAAAATAATATTATCAATGTAGAATCTACCAAATAACAAGCTAGATAAAACTTTGTCCATTATTCATTAAAACCTAGTAGATGCATTCTTAAGACCAAATAGAAGGAATATCTAGTCATAGAATTGATCTTCGTCATTTTAATTAATTTTTCAAAATTTTATCTTTACTTGATCTTCAATAAGTAATAATAATTAGTAATAAGTAGATCTTATATAAAATGTGTTGAATACTCAAGAAAATCTTATTACATCAAACAATTCTTTTGGCACTAGCATTAAATATTGATCAAATTTAATCTTTCAATTGACTAGATGGTAGTCTCTTTATATTTGCTTTTCTATTCAATTCCCAAAAATATCTTCTTTTCAAGATATGATTATAGCACAAGCATATTCACCATTAGAAAGCTCAATCAAGCCTAAAATCAATACTGCTTAACAACAAACTTAGATATCAATTTTTTGTAAGGCACTGAATTTGTAAGGTTGTCAAAAGATTGAATAATCATCTTTCAATTGGATGTGAATAGATTTGCCTTTATAACCTTCAAGATCTTCAAGACTAAAGGCAAAAAAATTGTAATACAAGAGGATATAAGCTTCTATTCTTTGTATTTAGGCATCAATAAGATATGGCCCTAATTCCAATGACCAATCATCAAACTCTATGGTTTTCTTCTTTATCAATAGACACTTTCACATGGTAATACAATCTTTAATTCTTAATCTATTGAAAAAACATCTCCTATGCCCTCAACATCCTTACTTCTAACCAAATAAAGAACTTCATCACTATAATGTTGGTATAAATTAGAAATATTGATAGAATATAGAATGACTTTCAAAAACAAATCTTGTGAGAGAGTCTCTTGAGTATTGAGTATCATTTATCTCAATGTATCAAATATATAATTTTGTGGAAAAAAAAACTTATTTTACTTTTAGAAGCCACATGAAATTTAGTAACTTGGCTTAATGAAGCCATACTATTGAATTTCTTTTTTACCTCAACAATTTTAGCTTTTAAGGCTTTTTTATAATCTAAAGCAAGTTTTTTGTAATAAAAATACATTGTTTGTATAGAAATTATCTTTATTGTAATTAAACTTAATACAATAAGTATACTTCAATTGCTTCTTTTTAGATTTATTTTCTATTTTAATCATTTTAGCTTTTGGCTTAGATTTCTCTATATGTAAGGCTTTTTTCTTCTTAAGACAATTGGGATCATTTTTGATGTGATCAGGTTCACCACACCTCCAACAATGCATAGTTTTTTTAAGTTGAGTTTCTACTAAGCTACTTGTTGTAGTTGCCATCTTCTTGGGCTTAGATACATTCATCATTTAAGCTACTATATCAGTAGCATCATGTTGATAAAGTATCTTATCACATTTTTTAACTTTAACAAATATTTGTATTAATATTACCTTGCCATTATAGTTAAAAATAATTCTTGGTGTAATTAAATCCAAGAATCTCTTATCAATCTTAGATAAAAAAAAATCTTAACAAATTTGCTCTCAGTAAATACACCCTCGAATTCTACTGCAAATTGAATCCAATAAGTATATATGGTATGTGGATTTTTTTTTATATAATAGAAGTCTTGAATGCATTGCATTTGATCACGCTTAAAACCTTCATATCTATATTCTAAGTATTTGGAGAGGTTCAAATGATAGTGGCTCTCTTATTATAAATAAAATTACTTTTATTGCTTAAATTATTTAAGACAAAGTAATTAGAGTGTTGGTAAAGGAAGTAGCTACTTTTTTTCCTTTGGTATCTTCCAAAGATGTATCAACTTCTCCTCGGATTGGATCTTCTTCTTTTACCATAGTTATGAAACTTAAGATAGTACCCTCCTTAAGAACTAAAATAAATTCAATACATACCTTTCAATAATGCTTTATTTCTTACAATTTAAGTGAGTGTTCCTCACTCTATTATCCATAGGTTTGGAGTATATTATATTCTAAGTATTGTGGTAAGAGTTCAAAGATATACCACTTATTGAAAATATGAGACCTTTGATGCTTCTCCCTCATCCATGTTCAAAATCTGAGTTTCCAATCTAGCAAAGAAATGTCTCTAATTCCTCTTGCAAATCTTTCCATCACCATGTTGCAAGGATTGTCTTCCATCTCATAAAATGTATCCACTCTTAAGATCTAAAGCCTTAAAGTAGTATCCAATACTCAAATAGGTTGAAAAGCCTCATTATTATCCACTCTTAGTTCAAAGTCATTAGTGTGGTCACTATCCAAGTAGTCTGATAAAGAAAATCAATAATATTAGTTTCTAGTATGCACCATAAAAGAAATATTTATATACTTGTAACTTTTTAAAGGCTAAAAGGGCAACATGCGCCTATAAATCTACTAAGTTTTGCAGTTCATTAGCTATCACCTCTGAATCACTATAAGTCCAACATACCTACAAACAAAAAGATTTTATTAGCTATCAATCCAACTCCATTCCTATAGGATACCTATCAACACAAACTAGTACAAATATGAAATGATATAACCATGAAAAATCTTTGAAAACAGTATTGACAACTAAGAGAATGTATCAAAACCAAATTTCAAAAATCTACACTAAATCCTTATTTTTAATAATACATAAGAAAAAATCAAAGTAAACTAGAGCAACTAGCATCCGCCTATGGTTAATAGTCACAAATTATAGATTCTATGACAATAAAAGATAATTGAAATAAAATAAAATATAAAAAAATAAAAAAAAATAAAAAAAACTCACTTAGAAAATAATTGGCATTGAATAAATACTACTTCAATGCTTCAAATGACCTCCACTCTAAAAATTAAGTCCATGAATTCCTTGGACTTCTTTTATATAAAATTGACTAAAAAATAATCAAATTTGGACTTCATATATACTTAGAGTGAGCTTCCAAATTTAATACTTAAAAATTTTAGATAATATATTTTTTTAATATTGGATCCAATAACTATACAATGAATCTATGATTGTGGATTGTGTCATATGGTCCTATGATTGTAAAGAATCCTAGACTATGGGAGCCTATTAGCATAGTCCTAAAACTAAGAAGAGTCCTTGATTATAGGATCCTATCACTATGGTCTTATGATTGCAAAGAACCTTTGATGGTGGATCTTATCACTATGATCTTATGACCATAGATTGACAATTTGAATTACAAGAAATCATTGCAAGCCAACTTTAGCGATTGAATTTATGTATTGAATTTATTTTATTTTAAGAATATCATATATCATATATACAAAAAGTTTTACTTACAAATGTATAATTAACAAGATTCAAATATTATATTTTGATTGATAGTATACAATTTAAAAATTAATACCAAATGCTTTTCATAAAAACTATTTTAATTAAAAAAATAAAAAATAAAAAATAAAAAATAAAATCAAAAGTTTTTAAAAATTTTAAAAATAAATGAATAATATATATATATATATATATATATATATATAAATAAGGTAGGTAAGAAGATTAGATTTAAGACTTGGTCATTAATCATAATACAAGAAATTTCGTAAAATATTTGAAATCTTTTTATACTGACAATTGAAATTTTCTTAAGATAATAAGTGCATAGTATTTTAGACATGAAAAATCATTAGTTGGATAGAATTTGGTGTATATATATATATATATGTATATATTTATGTATCATACAAAATTTTGTAGAATATGAGAAATGTATATATAAATTTTACTAATTAAACATATTAATTTAAATTTAAGAACTGCAAGTTTCTTAAAAATCTCATCACCTTAACAATTCCCATATTTATGTGTATATAGGGATATAAAAGGAACAAATCAGCGCCTAATCATAATTATTTTTTAACTTTAAAATAATAAAACCATAAGATTCTATTTTTATTTTTATTTTAATAACGAAACGTTCATTTTAAATATACATGTACATATATATAGACATGTGTAATATCCATATATAGATTTAACAGTGAAGCAGTGCCTCTGAGCAACGAAACCTGCAGGATGGAGAGGGTTAACATTTGCTGTGGATACGAAAAAGTCTGTTTGATCTCTGAAGGATATCATGGGCACACTCAAAAGAAACTACATAAATAAATGTTTTAGTATTGTGGGTTGACAGTTGGCGCTTCGAGAAAGTTTGATAGGCGGAGAACTGCCAGATCACTTGCAATGAAAATGGCATGAAGGCTCAACTGGAATTGGTCACTGGATCTGCACGTTGTAACTTAGCGTGATAGCCAAGGACTGGAATCGTTTTTCAATGAAGTAACAGAGCTTTTGCATCAAAGAATGCAACGAGTATAAATTGGAATGCGATTGACAGACGCCAGATATGGAATAAGGAAAATTTGGAATGGCGCTTTATTTGGATGCTGTGCAGCAGAATCATGACATCACTGGAGCTAGCACCAGTGCTGCTCCGTCTTTTGGTATCATAGACCTTCAAGTTTACAATGATTTGACCCTGGACAAGTCCACTAGGATAGCTCCTGACAGTGTTGTATACTTACACGAAAAAAACGCTTATTAGCCCAATCCAGACGGACAAAAGAGTCACACTACGTTGCTGAGAATTGGAGGAAGACGAGGAGGCTATCCCTCTTTGAACTGTTGCGTTCGTTTGTGATCTAGCAATCATTTCCCCGGGGAATTCGTTACATTTCACAAGGTTGAAGCATGGACCCCTCAACCGTTGTTATTTGTTTCGTAAAATTACATGGGCGTGATCCAGTCGTGGCCATCAACGAAGTCCCACGTCAAGAACGGGGCAGCTTCCTCATCTGTCAAATCCTTAGACCAATTCACACGTCCTTCAGTGTTAGCTCCCACGCCTGTACACTTGTACTGGCCGTAGTACACCTTCCTGTTTCACCAAACAATTGCAACGTTAAACCAGTTTGTTATGGTTCCAAACCAGCTAATGACTTGTACGAAGCTGTCGCCGAATCTTCTCATCTGACGCAATAAATTAAAGTATGCAATGCGACATTTCGTTGGCAACTTAAATAGTGGAAGCTGTTCGCAGGTTGAGGGCTTGAAGCGAGATAGCCAGAGAGCGAGAGAGGAGCTTACTTTTCTCTGCTAGAATCCCCCCAGTTGTACCATCCGGCAGGGATGATTGGAGCGGAGATGTCAGTTAACAGCAATACCACTCTGGAGTATGGTCCCCAAGCGCGACCCAAATAGATAGGTCCATTTCCTGTGACCTTACAGTTGACAAACGAAAACCCACTATTCTCATCTTTGGTCATCTTCTTCTGTGCTGTGAGGGAACCGCTTCCCGGATTGGCAATCGAGTCCAGGTGGCAGTACTGCAAAATTAGGCGACACGGCCGACTGGTGTTAATGATCGGTCACAACCACAGTTTCCCTTCCTGCAAATGCACCCATTTCATTGACAAGCCAAGGATTTGTTGCAGCAACTGACATGAAACCAGTCGGGAGTCTGGTTCTAGAATGGAGGAATTTCAGGTCATTCTGCACATACCTCGTAGTATGATTGGCCGTTTCCGAAGACGAAATCAATTGATCCTTTGATGTAGCAGTCTTTGAAATAATGCCTTCCCTTCTTATCGTACAACGTATCCTGAGCTCCCAAGAAGCCCACCCGGTAGAACTGAGCAAAGTCTCCTTCGATCCTGAAAGCAACTGCTTGCTGTCCCACTGCACCACCAGGGGGAGGAGGGTGTGTGTTCTGTTGCAAATCACCGAAATAGTTAATCATCCCTTGCAACACCAGTGCTCAATCTAGCAGCGCTTCACGATCTTCTTTCTTATCTGTGATTGCAAATGAAAGACCGTGGTAGTGTATTCGAGGATTTCAGTACCTCGAAGGTGAGGTCCTTCGCAACGAAGTAATCGGACATTACAGCAGTGGAGGCACTCTTGGATGTGCTGCCAGCTTTCTCGGCGTAGTCGTTATACTTCAAGAATGTCTTAAACATCCCCGCTCCCTCAAATGTAATGTAGCGCTGTTTCGCGGTAACGATGTTCTTCCCCCTATCACATTCGCAAGCACCATGATCCAACAAACTCAAACTCTAGTGCCATAGACGTAATTTGTCGAATACATTCAACCTCCGATCAAGCTATTCAGAAAAAATTTCCCTGCTAAATGTACATTGCATGCTTCACCATTAGCTCACTGGAATTGAATTTTACGTAATCTGCCTCAGACAAACCATGCATGGGTGGATGGTGAAGACATTTACCAGAACGAGCCCTCGCCAATTCGGATCACACACCGCTCTTCGTTTGACTCGGGGATGGAATCGATAGCATCTTGAACATTCTGGTACTGCGCTCCTGATCCCTCCATCCCCACTGTCCGGATGCACGTAGGGGTTGAGGGCGAGGGGGAAGAGCTGCCGTCATCGGGTGGGGTGCCTGCAATCCCCATTCCCTCCGTTTTCTTGGCATCCATTCTCAGCTGCTGGCGCTTTACAAAACTAGCAAAATCCGCTTCGGATTCGGACATCGCAGAAGCGGTGAGGACTAGTCCTGCCATTAGTGCGACGACCATGCAGAATTTTCTCGAAACGGCCATGTTGGACAAAATACTAAAAACTTGAACTGCAATTCCCTGCTAACATGTAGAGAATTCGCACCAATCACAGCGATCTGGCAGTACCTAGACTCACTGACGCTCTGTGCATAGTCCTCTCTCTGAACAATCCTTCCGTTGATGATGCCGCCTCCTTCTGAAGAAGAAGGTGCAACCAGAGATACTGCAAGGATCACGGCAAGGTTGTCTTTATACAAGAGCGGGCTTGGGAGACACCGAAGTCGACGAGCTCACGGTGAATATTGTGCAACTATTAGGACTCATTTTACTCGCCTTCGATCAGGCCGACTAACTGGTTTAATGGTCGTAAACTTCAGGGACGAGAATTTTCCCCTAACTCCAGGGGGACTAAAGCAGGAAGTGACTGTGCATGAGCGTCTGGGGAGTCAACGGGATGGAGCCCCCTATTGGATGAAAGCATTAATGACTTTGATCATTTTTTTTTCTCGTCTGCAAACACGTTGAACACGGCGGAGGCCTTCAGGGCGTGGTACCTGGGATGCTTGGCAACTATGACCAGTTCCTTGCCCTGTTGCGCATGGCTCTGTGTTGTCTCCGACCAACGCCATCAGGCTGAAGCGGAGGCGTCGCTTTCCCGTTGAAGATGGTGCTTGAGCCGTAGTTTTTTTTGTCGGAATAGAATGAACATCGCATGTTTCAAACAATAAACGCGTGCCGAGAAATCTGATCGCCGTGGATTTCGAGAGACAAGTCTTGGATGCAAGTCTCTTTTCACCACCTTCAACAAATCGTTTCCATAATTCTTCCCGTCTGAAGGGAAAACTAATTCTAATGCTCATTGCTTACAAATTATTAAATTAGATGAGAAAAACGCATTGTCTTAGGAAATCATGATAATTTTTATAATTACTATTATAATTCCTTTTGTATCAGAAACAGATGACTTCCTCTATTTCATGAGAATTTGTGAAAAAAATTTAGGTTTGAAAATGTTCCGTGCTACATCAAGTATAAATTTACTTGATGTCGGAAATGAAGTGAATACTTGAAAAAGTGAGTTCCAAAAGTCTTCGATTCCTTCTACAAGGCAACTCCCTGTTCAATCCTGAGTCTTAGTTTAGAAAGCTGGCGAGTGCAAGGGGAGCAGGAAGGTCCGCGACTTTCAGATAAACATTTGCTACCGTGCGAGACCCCGCAATCCAACGGACATTTGCTAAAGGGTGCATAGTAGCTTGCACTTTTTCCCTGAATGATTTCTCCTTGACAGGACCAAGTCTCCCCCCAATTATTTTCAGGTATGGAAGAAGTGAACGGATGGTGATAATTGCACAGATTTTTCAAACCAGCGATGAAATTATAAACTCATGCATCGGCTTTCAATCTCCCCTTCAGCTATGAGATTGCATCTCACAGTCTCAGGCAGATGAAGAATACTCGAATTCAACGTCCAGGGAGAACCAGCTGGTTGAATCATCTATTCTAAGAAAGCACCTCGAAAAAATATAGTTCACGACATAGAGGTACGTAAATCGGATTCCGGTGAAACAGATGGGACGATGGGTGGGGCTCATTTTTTCTTCCTGAATAACCCTGAAACAGTCACTTAGATTCGATTCTCCACCTCACCAGCCGCGGCATAATGCACAGTAAACGCACATATAACCGAATCAATCGTCTTCGTCGCAGTATATGTGGACATCTATCTGGAATCCGAGGGTTTCACAACCTAGCACCAGATATATTCTCCACATAAGAAATATTCACCTGGTCGAAAGATTAATTACCGTTACTTCGGGAATTAACCTGGTTACCGACAATATGACACGACGAGGTTTAGGATATTACGAACAATAATTGGGCGAACCCATCTTAAAGGAGTCACAGAGCATCGGCGAATCCTTCCATCCGATGGCCGAGTGGGTCCCTGATCAGATGGACTTTCCATATAAGGTGACTCGATGCCAATCATCGACCACTAAAAGCCTGCTCTGCGCTTCTGCTTTCTCCCCTGACCCAATAATGCGTCCCTGACAGCGTTTAGAAACAGGGCACCATGAGTACGTGCTCCGCTTTGCACAACTTGCAACCGATTAGTGATTCAAATGTCACGTCCAGACCCTACCCGTTGGTGAGCAATCGGTGTCGTTTTCCGCGATGCGGTAGCGACTGGCGGTGAGGATACAGTCGAACTATATTTAGAGCGCTGCACAATTATCGCTAGAGGACTGGTTCAACACCACGCTTCCTAATGCCAGTACGTCTCGAAATACCACTTCCAACCTGCCAAGTCGCTGCCCAGCATTAACCTAGTCTCTGAAAATGCACTAGTCTATTTTATTTAGAGTGACTGGAGTTCAACTACGAAGAGCTCACGCAACCGACTTCTTGCCCACAGAAGGTATGTGACGTGCATCACTAAACCACAACCTCTCACTCTACATCAAAACTGCATTGAACCATACCTTGTTATGCATTCCTTCTACTTGAATAAAGAGTGACTCAAATCCACGTCCCACCTGCAATTGTTTTATCTTCCTTCCATGCATTGCAAAAAGCATGGAACCATGCGGGAGAGCTGGTGTTCAGTGTTGCGCAGCAAGATTAAGGGGGCCTGCACGTCTTGCAAGTGGACTCCGAAAGGAAAAGAACAGAGTGGACTTCAATAGCACTAGTTCGTGTAATGCCATTTGGCAAGGAATACTTTTGTTTCATGTTGCTGATCTACCGCTGGAATCCTACACTGGCGCCAATGCGAAGGCTCGGTCCACGTAATATCATTCATTTTTTTGTTTTGCATGCTTAATTTTTTTCCATTTTCGGCCCTTGTTTAACAGCTAGTTTGTGCAATAATAGTGGTATTCTTATCATGAACTGAGTTTGGTAGGTTGCCTTTTTATTCGGTGGACATCCAAGCAATCGAATGGATTGGACAACAGGTCTCAGAGAATCATGTAGTGAAGAAACGATGGACTGCTAAGGCTGCATCCTGCAACACTTGTGCTAAAAAGGCTAAACATTATACGTTTATGGATTATTGATTTTAGAAAAACTTTGGGACACAAAACATCAATGGAGATCCAATTTTTATTATATTTTTTTAATTTGACACAATTGGTAAACATGTTGCATAGATTAAAAGTGTATATAAATCAAAAGTTAAGATACAACAAAATTATCTAAGCCTTAATGCTTTCGGCTGCAGGCTTAGAAATACTATATATGATATAAGATTATCTAATACTACTTTTTAGGGTTTCTTAACCTAGAAGCCAAAATTGCTATCTACCACATTAAAGCTTTTCAAGGTTTATATTTCTATGGACAAGAATTTAATTTGTGCAACAATGAGGTGGTTCAATAATATATATATATATATATATATATTTTGTTTTTGTTTTTATTTTTTTTTTCTTTGAATTTGTATAAAATAGTCTCATATATTCTTAAAGAGTTAGAGTGTAATGGAAAAAAAATTCTTTGGTTACTTGAACTTGCCATGCATTGATTACGATTCTTTTGTGCCATATCAACCATATTAGTATAGATTCTTTTTTGGCCTTATATTTAAACCATGAGTCTTTTAATCAAATTAGAAATTTAGTTGTAATAGGTTTTCTCATTTAATTGTTGCTAAATTCTATATTAGTTGATCTTTTCTAAAGAATTACTTATTAAATTATGTGGAATAGTTAATTGAGTTTTGGAAAGTGTGTCACATAAATATGAAAATGGATTAAATAAGAATTTATCTATCAAGCCACAAAATAGTATATATAAGCCTTTGCCATCTACTTTAGAACTTGTGATTATGGTAAAACTCACTACTTTGATATATCCTTCAATAAATGAATTATGATCTTCTAGATTTGCTCAAATTTGTGCTAAATCTCAAGAATGCTTAATATTAAAATATAAAATTCTTAATTGGATACTAATTTAATTTATTAAAGTTATAAATATTTTTAGGAGTATAAATTATTTATCTTCATTAATGCCTTATAGTAGACCTTGAAAATAAAGAATATAATTGATTAGATATTATTTCTTAATTTATCACTATATGGAAGATTTTAAATTTTTTAAGAGTGGATTTCTAATCTACACATAGCTAACATAAAATTCTTCATAAGTTTTTTAAAATTAATCCAATCTACTTATTTTTGCCACATAGATCTTTAAAGAAATAGTTCTAGCTTTTTGATGTCTTGTCTTGATTACTTAAAAATAATAAAATATATATTAACTTATATTTTCTATCTAATTTTATTTTTCAATCTTTGACCTTCTATTTTTTTTAAATAATTTAATAATTTCTTTTAAAAAGCTTAAAAATATTATTTGTTAAGTACATAAATCACAAATAATCAAAAAGTCAATATATCCTTGTATTACTAAAAAATAATAGATAATTATCCATTTATAGTATACTATTAGAATTCAAATGGCTTTTGTAATCTATCAAGGACAAGAATATGATAAAAACAAATAAACAAGTGAGACTTCTCTAAAAGAAAGATGACAAAATAGAAATAACTTGATATATATATTAAGAAAGAAATTAGAATAGCTATTGCCAAAAGCCAAGAAAACTAGAGACTCTTGAAACTAAACTGGAAGCAAGAAAGAAGCTGATAAGAGTAAAGAAGGCTTCACTCTTGTCTCTATATATACTATCTAACGAGGACTACGTGGCGATATTCTATATGACCTCCAATATGTGTTGACTTTGTAGGACACATGCCTTGACTTACAAGGCAAGTTTTTCTACATGTAGACCACATAGTTAGCTTTGTCTTCAAGCTAACAACATGTGTGGCACAAGGCCAACTTGTTGACCATGTTTGTAATCCAAAAAGTCAATTAAAGACACCTATAAAGTCAAAGTAGTATCTATAAAGCTTCTATAAAGCTTCCATAGCAAATATTATAGAATTAATTTACTTTTACTTATTTTTATTTACTTCTACCTATTTATACATGTAATTATTGGCTTACATGCGTATGTCTACGACATTACCTCTCCTTCTAGGAATGAGTTTCACGAGGAGCAATCATTATATGTTGAAGAAATCTATAATATGAAAAATTATATTTGCTACATACTCTGATCTTTTTTCTCTTTGAAAATAATTGATAGAGCCTCTAAACCATCAGTAGTATCTCATATCATGGAGGAAAGACCACCTAGTTATTTGATCATTGTTGAGGCCTTCATAACTTCCTTCGAATAAAACATTTGGAACACTGTTAGGAGTTGTTCCTACCTCTAATAAAATCACCAAACATCGAGAGTCCTTTCCAAGGTTGTGATACCAAACGCGTTGTATCTCACCATCTATTTAAGGAAGAACATGTCGTTCTTGAAGATCTTCATCTTGATTGTGTCGTCTTGAAGGTTGTGACAATTATAATGTCTTGTCCGGTAGGTCAGCAAGCGAAGGCTCTTGAATCAAATCCACTGGTTGTTGGTTCTTTATCTCCTCAACGTCACAATTACAAAGAAGCTATAAACAAGGATTGAAAGTAGAATGTTATCTTGCTTAGATCTTATTTTTTTTATAAGGAAGGATTTCATCTTGATTTTGATGGATGTCATCAATGAAAAGCCTGAATCACCTTTGCTGCATTTACAAGATTCTTTATTAGCTCACATGTGCATTCACTAATATCATATCCGTGCTAATGGACAAGTTATTCTTATTTATTTTGGTGCCACCTTGAATCTAAGACTTCTTCCACTTCAAATTCTTTATTATTATCCACTTCTACAGGAGCAAGTATCAAGGACAAGAACTCGATAAAAAAAATAATTCAGACAAGTGAGCCTTCACTCAAAGAGAAGTAACAAAATATATATAAACAAGTATATATATTAAAAGAGGAATTGGAATGGCTATTGCCAAAAGACAAGAAAACTAGAGACCCTTGAAACTAGACTAGAAGCAAGAAAGGAGTTGACAAGAGTGAAGAAGCCTTCACTCTTGTTTCTATATATACTCTCTAACTAGGGGCTACATGGCGACGTTCTATAGGACCTCCAATATGTGTTGACTTTGTAGGGCACATGCCTTGACTTACAAGGCAAGTTTTTCTACGTGTGGGCCACATAGTTAGCTTGATCTTCAAGCTAACAACATGTGTGGCACATGGCCAACTTGTTGACCACGTTTCTAATCCAAAAAGTCAATTAAAGACATCTATGAAGTCAAAGTAGCGTCTAGGAAATTTCTAGGAAGCTTTTATATTAAATATTATAGAATTAACTTAATTTTACCTACTTTTACTTACTTCTACCTATTTCTATATGTAATTATTAGCTTACATGAATATGGCCGTGACATTACCCCCCCTTCTAGAGACGAGTTCCACAAAGAGCGGTCATCATATGTTGAGGAAATCTATGATGCGACGAATTGTATTCGCCACATACTCTCATCTCTGTTCTCTTCGAAGATGATTGATAGGGCCTCTCAACCATCGGTAGTGTCCCATACCAGGGCGGGAAGACCACCCAGTTATTTGATCATTGTTGAGGCTTTCGTAACTTCCTTCGAATAGAATATTTAGAAAACCATCAGGAGTTGTTCCTACCTCTAGAAAAATCACCAAACATCGGGAGTCCCTTCCCAAATCGTGATACCAAACGCGTTGTATCTCACCATCTATTCGAGGAAGAACATGTCGTTCTTGAAGATCTTCATCTCGATTGCGTCGTCTCGAAGGTTGTGACAATCGTAATGTCTTGTCCGGCAGGTCAGCAAATGAAGGCTCTTGAGTTAAATCCATTGGTTGTTGGTTCTCCATCTCCTAAGTGCCACTACTACAATGAAGCTACGAACAAGAATTGAAAGTACAATGTTATCTTGTCTAGATGTTGTTTCTTTTATAAAGAAGGTTTTCATCTTGATTTTGATGGATGTTGTCGATGAAAAGCCTCCTCCACCTTTGTTGCATTTGCAAGATTCTTTATTGGCTCCCATGTGCATTCACTAATATCATATCCGTGCCAATAGAGAAGATATTCTATTTTATTTCGACGCCGCCTTGAATCTAAGACTTCTTCTACTTCAAACTCTTCATTATTGTCCACTTCTATAGGAGGAGGTGGAACTTGTCATCTTCTTGCTATGTCCACTATCTTATATGGTTCAAGAAGAGACATGTAGAATACTGGATGGATTTTTATTGTCTTCGGTAGATGTAAACGATATGCAATTGGATTGATTTGTGCAGAAATAGAAAATGGTCCCAGCCTTCGATAGTCCAACTTGTCACAAGGATGAGTGGTCTTGATATTACGACAAAGTAGCCATACCTTATCACCCACGTTGAGTTGTGGTTGCTCCTTACGATATACATCTGCGTTTATCTTTTGTCATTCTTGAGCTTCCTTCAATTGCGCCTTCATTATTGCATGTAACTCTGACAACCGATTTGCCATATCTTCTGCTGCAGGATTATCAATTTTTGAAAAATCAAAAGCATCAAGTCGTGGATGATAGCTATAATTGGTAAAAAAGGTGTTTGTTGCGTGGAGGAATGTACCGTATTATTATATATCAAACTCTGCCAATGGCAGAAGGGTTGTCCAATCATCTTGTTGGTAATTGATGGTACACCTTAAATACTACTCCAAGACTTGGTTTACGCGCTCTGTTTGTCCATCAGTTTGAGGATGGAAAGCCGAAGTTAGCTTTATGTCCACCTTTAAAATCTTGAAAAGGGTCCTCCAAAATCTCGACACAAATTGAGTTCCCCTACCCGATATGATATCTTTAGGTAATCCATGATAGCGATAGATATTATCAATGAAAAGCTTAGCTGTTTCTTCACCTGTGATAGATTTTGTACATGGCACAAAATGTGCCATTTTGGTGAAATGATCTACTATCACAAATATAGAATCATAAGATCTTGAGCTTAGAAGATCTGTGATGAAATCCATAGAAACAGAAGACCATGGTTGTTCTGGTATAGGTAATGGCTGAAGAAGTCCGTAAGGTCGATGACGAGGAGTTTTTGATCTTGAACAAATATTACATGATTGTACAAAGTCTTTGACTGACTTCCACATTTGTAGCCACCAAAAATCTCTTGATATGAGTTCCAAAGTCTTATTATATCCAAAGTGTCCTGTTGCTGGAAAATCATGACGTGCTTGAAGAACACGTAAACATGCTTCTCCTTCTGGAACATATAGGCGTCCTTCAAAATATAATAGATTATTCTTGAACTCGAACTTAGAAGAATCATGAGACTTGGAAGAATTATTAACAATATCATGAACAAGAGGATCTAAGGACATACTCGACTGGATTTGCTTGAGAAAAGTTGAATCAATAGTCAATGTTGATTTCATTGCTTGGAGATGAAATTGCTCCGGTTTCAAGAGGACCGTTCTTTGTTGCTCAAAAGCTGCATCTCCTTCTTTTGGTGCAAAATAAAAATGTCTAGACAATGCATCGGACAAACCTTGTTGTTTTCCTAGCCGATAAGTGATAATGAACTCAAATCTTGACAAAGACATACTCCAACGAGCTTGATGATGATTCAACATGCGTGCTGACATGAAATACTCGAGGTTCTTGTGATCTGTATACACAGTGACTGGACTAGAAGCGCCTTCTAGATAATGACGCCATTCTTGAAAAGAATCCACGATCGCAAGAAGTTCTTTATCGTGGATCTCATAATTGATCTGGGCTGCTGAGAATTTTCTTGAATGAAAAGCTATCGGATGAAGTTTGTCATCTGTTCCCATTTGTGATAAAACTGCACCCAAGGCAAAATCTGATGCATCTGTTTCCATAAAAAATGCCTTGGAAAAATCAACACGATATAAGACTGGTGCAGAGACAAACGATGTCTTCAAGGCTTCAAATGCTGCTTCCGCTTCTTGATTCCATTGGAATTTATCTCTACTAGTCAAGCGTGTAAGTGGAGCTGCAACTCGTGAGAAATCTTTGATGAAGATCCGATAGTAATTGGCAAATCTCAAGAAACATTGGACATCTCTTACTGTCCTTGGAATCTTCCAATCCATGATTGTTTGGACTTTCTTAGAATCCATCATGAGACCATCATTTGAAATGATGTATCGTAAAAAGTCGACTTGAGTAGTGTGAAATACACACTTTTCTATCTTGGCGTACAATCCTGCATCTCTAAGTTTTTGTAATACTTCACGAACATGTATTTCATGTTCTTCAACGTTCTTAGAATAGATCAGGATATCGTCTAAATAGCAGATGACAAAATTGTCTAAGAATTCACGAAATACATCATTCATGAGATGTTGAAAAGCAACTGGTGCATTCGTGAGTCCAAAAGGCATGACATTATATTCAAAATGTCTGTACCTGGTTCGAAACAGAGTCTTCCATTCATCTCCTTCCTTGATTCGTACTAGATTATATGCTCCTCTTAGATCTATTTTTGTATAAATCTTAGCTTGATTCAACTAGTCAAGGAATCCTGATATCAAAGGTAATGGATACCTGTTCTTGATTGTGATCTTGTTGAGTCCTCGATAATCAATACACATTCGCAAAGATCCATCTTTTTTCTTTACGAATAGAATTGGAGCTCCTGCTGGAGATTTTGAATGGCGTATGAAATTCTTCGCTAAATTCTCGTCAATATATGTCTTGAGTTCAGCCATCTCATCTTGCGATAAACTATAAATTGGTCCAAATGGTGGCTGAGTTCCTTCCTTGAGGTCGATTGAACAATCATATGGGTGATGCTCAGGAAGAATATCTGCATTCTTTTTCTCAAAAACGTCTTGATACTCCTGATATTGACTTGGAATGCCACTCGAAGTCTTTACGTTTTCAGAAATAGGTGCAGCATAAATAGCAAAAGTTGATCCTTCTTTTGCTGCGTGTATAAATGCTTTTGCACCTATCAGAACGGGTTTTACTATACTAGATTTATAACTTTTTACTTGGTTGGTAGAACTATTAATAATACTTTGGAAAAAGTTAAGTTTACGAGAATTCCAATCTATTCGAGGGTTATATTTTTCTAGCCAGGATAAATCTAAAATAACTGGATTGGACGGGGATTTAATTATGTTAAAAGCTATGTATCTAACATGACCGTTTATTGTTACTTTTATAGGGCAAGTTTCATGAGTGACATCTCTAGAAGACAAAGGACGGCCATCAATGACTTCTACATGTACGGCTTTAGTTTTCTATACAAAAGGTATTTTATGACTTTTAACTAATTGTTCATCTAAAAAACATGCTGAGGCTCCCGAATCTAATAAAGCAGAGGCTTTGTAATTCTTAGGTCCTAAATATAAGTCTATTGTAAAACAAGGAGAGGGTTCTGAGGAGAGGATAGGACCTTCATTAGGAATTGTACAAGGTTCCAGCTGCACAGTCCCTATTGTAGCTGGACGAATCCGTTTTCCGACATGTTGTCTTCTTTGACCGTCGTACCCCTCATTTTATAATTGCGTCGTTTCTTTGGACAATGTTGAGCAGTATGCTTAGGTTCTCCGTAATATAAACATAATCCTTCTTGACGACGACGAATCTTTTCTTGCTCAGTTAGGGGTTTAAAACATACCGCGTCAATTTGCATGTCTTCTACTTCCGAATGTACGTTTGGCAAAGATGTTGATGTTGCCATTGAGTAATAACGTTGAGGTTCCCGTGAATGATTCTCAGATCGAAATTCGAAAAGTCAATTATGACATTTTACCGCAAAATCAATTGCTTGACTCAAAGTTTGAGGATCAGGTAAGTTGAGCATCAATTTCTTTACTTCGTATTGCAATCCATAAAGAAATTGACTAATGAGTGCAGCATCATCCCACTTGATGTCAATTGCAAGTTGTCGAAATTGTGAAGCATACACTGTTACTGAGCGATTTTCTTATTGCAGAATTCGGATCTTATTTGTTGCAATACGAGTTGCATCGTGTTCACCATACATAGATCGAAACTCCACCAAAAAAGCTTCCAAATTGTCCAATATTGGATTTCGTTGTTCAAGAAAAGACGAAAACCATGATAATGCAGAACCAGAAAGTAGAGTGCCAATAAACCTGACTTGTGATCTTGGAGTTGGATAGCTTTGCGGTTGAAGTTCAATTGCCAAATGTACTTAATTGATGAATCCTCGAAACTTTGATCTCGTACCATCAAATTTCTCGGATAAGGCAATTCTTGGTTCTCTAGTGCTTACAGGGTGTTGTACAATTAGAGAAGGAACGTGATTTGTTGTAGATGTTGAAGCAGCTCCGATCATCTCTATATCCCCACTTTCTGCCATTCTTGTTCTTTCATGTGTTGGTGAATTGAGTTGATGCATCGCAAGCATTAACTCCCTCATTTGCTCTTGCATTTGTGCCATTGCACTCTTCATTTCAACAAGCTCTGCCATAATGACACTAAGAAAAATTTGTTTGATACTGCTCAAGACAAAAGAAAAGAAAGGCTTGATAGCAAAGAAGATACTAAGAACAATATCAGTTTAGAAGTGGGTAATCCGCAAACTTCTAATATGCTTATATCTTGTCAAGAGAAAGGGGTAATCCACTCTCACTCAAGAAAAATAAAGCTCTGATATTGTAAGTGTACTCTTGTCAATCTGTCAAGGACAAAGACTCGATGAGGGAAAATATACAAAAAGGCTATCTCGATATAATAAGTCAAAATATAAACAAGTAGGTATATTAAAAGGAAACTGGAATGGCTATTGCCACAAGACAAGAAAGTTAAGACTCTTGAACTTGGACTAGAAGCAAGAAAAGAGTTGACAAGAGTGAAGAAGCCTTCACTCTTGTCTCTATATATACTATCTAACTAGGGGCTACGTGGCGACGTTTTATAGGACCTCCAATATGTGTTGACTTTGTAGGACACATGCTTTGACTTACAAGGCAAGTTTTTCTACGTGTGGGCTACATAGTTAGCTTGATCTTCAAGCTAACAACATATGTGGCACATGGCCAACTTGTTGACCACGTTTCTAATCCAAAAAGTCAATTAAAGATACCTATGAAGTCAAAGTAGCATCTAGGAAGTTTCTAGGAAGCTTCTATATTAAATATTATAGAATTAACTTACTTTTATCTACTTTTACTTACTTCTACCTATTTGTATATGTAATTATTAGCTTACATGATTATGGCCGTGACATCCATCTTCCCATGGTAGCATACTCCAAGTAAGTACCTTTTCTTCAATCGACATAATTGATTTTTGACCTGTCATAAGTTCTACTGGCATATATCCTGTCACCGAGCTATGTGTTGTTCGATCAGCCCATAATGCAAATGACAAAAGCCGTGGCCACACTTTAACTTTTCCATTACAAGCTTTAACTAATGCTTTCACAATCGGTGGGTGACCACGTTCGCTTTTTACATTCCCTTCTGGATTATAAGCAGTAGTCAGTGATAGTTTAACTCCACATCTTTCAAAGAACTTACGAGCTTCTTGTGCATTTAATTCTCCACGATCTGCAGTGATTTTTCCTACACACCCGTAACGGCAAATGACATCTTCAAGCAAAAACCTACAAATCCCCTCTGTAGATTTTGTCCTCAATGCTCTTCCTTCTACTTGATTTGATAAATCTTCACGAGCTAAAACCAAATATCTCATCTGCCATAACCCAACCGGCATAATAACCAAATCAACAACCCATTTAAAATGAATAGCCAGAGGATACGTAGGATGAAGACCATCTCGATGTCGAATATTAGAATACGATTGACAGATTTCACATGACTCTACAAATGAGAGCACATCTCGATACATATTTTTCCACCAATATCGTTCCTTGAGTTTAGCAAAAGTAGCCCAGATTCCTCTATGCCCTGCCCATAAACTATCATGAAACTCTTTTAATAATTTTACTTTTTCTTCCTTTTTGCCTATCACTTGTTGTGGCATCCCAATTCCTTTCTTCGGTCTCTTCCATAAGAATCCATCTCAAAGCAAAAATCCATATGTCTTTTTTCTTATTTGTTTGAATTTTTCTGTAAACCAATTCCCCTGCTTAGTCAAGGTATTCAAGTAATGACCAATATCCAATAATTCTCCTTCATAAGATTTTTCAAGAAATAGCTTGTCTTCTCCGTTGAGATTTGATATCGAATAGAATTTCAATCCGACGTCATCAATGTCTTCAACCATTTCGTCCTCCCACTTGTATCTTGCTCAAGATAGCATGTCTGCTACTAAATTGTCCTTCCCAGTAACATGCTTAAATTCTGGATTTAGTGACTTAATATAAGCAATCCATCTCAACATTGCAATATCTGGCATTGAACAGTTAATAATCATTCCAAGCAATGGCAAGCAATCTGTTTTAATTACTACTACTGCTCCAATCAAATAGTCCTTTTCAGCTTTCATAGCCGAAACGACTCCCCAAAGTTCTCTTTTGACTTGCGAATATGCATGCTGACGAATACTTAAAACTTTAGCCCAAAATCGAACTGCAAATCTACTTCCATTTGAATCATCTTGACCCACAGCCCATCCAACGGCAATTGGACTAGTGTCTACAGTAAGAATCATTGGTCTATTGCACTTATAATCAACCTTCCTCAATATTGGAGGTGACATCAATAATTACTTCAATCTTTGCATTGCCTGAATATGCCTTTCTTCCCATTTAAATCAATAACCCTTGCGTAACAGTTCATATAATGGATCCGCTATGTGACAAAAATGAGGGATCCAGATTCGATAAAATATACATGCACCCAAAAACCTGCGAACCTCTGTTAAAGAATCACAATCCTCTTTCATCCTTCCAATTGCATCAACTTTAGTTAGATCTGGTTTTCTTCCGTAAGATCCACATAAATGTCCAACAATTACAACCTCTCGTACTCCAAATACGGACTTCATACTCGATAATGTAAGATGAACTTCTCCAAGCCGAGTTAAAATCTTTTCACAATCTTGTATATGATCAATCACATATCTGCGACACCCCCTCGTATCTAAAGTTTCATCCTTGTCTCCTTCTCTGCACCCTTTTATAGGAACATCATCGAGAAAAGGCATAGTCTTTTCCGGAATAAAATCTCTCAATACCTTATTCATCCCATTCATCATATGCACAACTGAGTTGGTCGCGCCTTGAGGAAGAGTGCACATTCTAACCAATCCAAGTGGTGTCCTCATTGTTGTCATATCTCTACTTCCTTCGGCAAGTTGAAATTGATTATAACCTGAATACAAATCACCCATTGAATAGATCGCCCTTCCAGCAAACGCCTCAGCAAATTCATCCACAATAGGTCCAATTCCTGCATTCCTGACAGTTACTGCATTCACCGGTTGCATATCTTGAATAAACCGTAGTGACCCATTCTTCTTAGGTACCGTAAACCATCGACTAGAATACAGCGCAAATGAAGGTTCCAATATTTTTATTTTTATCTTTTCTTTTAATAGTTCCACCAATTTAGATAAATGTGCCCTCGATACTAGAATCGATCTTAGATTCCAAGGTACATGCGGTACAGTAAAGATAATCATAGGTGTTATAATATTTGAATCCACACACCCAATTTCATGAGATTCGAAGGCAAACGATCTACCTTGTTTAGCTAACATCTTTTTGAAGTAAATAATTTCCTCTGGCAATAAAGAACCATCAGAACCAATCTTCAATTCTTCAAAAGTCTCTTTAGTAAACTGATGTCTAATACTCATTGGATCTCTTAAACTTGCTTCTTTTGATGCTTCTCCCATTTGTTCCTTAGAATCTTTTGGTAATGGTCCGGCAACAGGGTTTACCTTCTTATCTACCGTTTTATATCTCGTCTCTACAGTGACTTTTGGTGCTTGAAAAGATTCAAGTATGGTATAAATCTCTCTTGAATGAATCTCAACAATCTTATCATTATCCCCTAACCCAATAGATGTAATCAATTCCAATGAATCTTCCAGCCCATTTTCTTCATAAACACCTAAAATCCTCTCATCATCTTGCAATGTACCTAACTTGCGTAATTGTCCTTCAATATTATATAATCTTTTTCTTTCTTTTTTTTTAAAATCATCAACTTTCTTATACATAATATTTCCATTCTCCACAATACCAATAAAACTCTCATCAAAGGCACCTTCATCTCGTAAGAGTACCTCTTCTTTTGTACCTCCATAATCTCGCTTTACAGTGGTACCTCCCCAAAATCCTTAAATCCTTCAACAATCTTTGGCAATGGTTTCTCCCTCAACATATCTCGATTCCGTTCATGGTTAGGAGGTACTGTTAGAAATTGTACAACTTTCCTCCCATCTTCGCTCCGTACCCTTGCATAAGCAGAACCATCGTCAAGTACTTTTGTTTCCATCCGTGTTGCCGTGATATAAGGTTGTCCTAAAATCAACAGATAAGGCGTTGTATGTTGAACGAAGAAATGTTGCTCCGTCGCAACATCCCCAATCCGAATTTTGACATCTGGACAAGCTCCATATAATTTGCCTCGTGTGTTATTAGCTGCTCGTATTGCCCATCCATGTTCCATATCAATTGGCCATTTTTGCTTCTTATAAAGATCTTTAGACATGAGATTTATTTCAGAACCATGGTCGACCAAAGCAACTATTGGTTCTTCTATATCTCCTACCTTCACCAATACCTCAGTAGTTGCCCTTGCCCAATGCTTTCGAGTATAATGGCTCAAAGTTTCCATTTCCTTGTCACTAGAATTTTGGAAACGTACTCGCTGATTATACCCATTCTTTTCATTTGTTGGTTGCTTATAACCAATATCAACCTCTTCTTCATCTCTACATATTCTTGCATCAATAGCATGACTCATTCCAGTTTCGCCTATTAATTGCCTCTTTCGCTTAATGCTGTCAATGATAACATCATGAAACTCCTTCTTTGAAATTTCCAAGACTTCTTTCAATGTGAATTCCACCTTAGCGTTTAATATACGTTCTTCCAACACCCCTTTCAAATTTGTTGCCGCTTCAATGTCAGAAAGTAGCTTATAGGCAATTGATTTGCCTTTATCTTTTGTCTCCGTTGTTTTTTCTCCCAATGATGATGAGGTATCCTTTACAGGTAATTCTTGTGAAGCTGCCTCCTGAGCCTTGTCTCCTTGAGTTTGCCTCTTAAAAGAATTTCCTTCTCTAGTATCATCAAAATTTCCTCGTCTTTTTTCTTCCATCAAAGCTTCATGTTGGCTCTTAGCAATATATGCATGAACTGAAAGAGACTCAACAGGATCCTCCCAACCTGTTCTACCTCGTATTGTAGCTGCAGTTCTCAATAACGCTTCTCGAGGTAATTTCCCTTCTTGCATTGTAAAAACGGCAGAAGCCCAAAACTCACTAGTTTCCGTACTTCCACCAATTTCATCATCTACTCTAGCAACATAACTTGCACTTTCTTGTGCTACTGTTTCATGCTCTTTTAAGTAATCTTGAACCAATGCTCTCATTCCTCCCTTGCCAAAATTGGTTTGAAGAAGATCTTCTCTATTTTTCAATGCTATCTTCCCATCTTTCCAGTAAATAATTCCCTGCCGTATCATATTATTAAATTCATTGCAATCTTTTCTAGTGTATGAAGCATCATCACACCAAATGCATCTTTGTACATATCCTTGTTTTGAAACATTCTTCGCATTGTTTATAGAAGTATTCTCTTCAAGTCTTGCCAATTTGATTTGAAGATCTCACATTCCTCGTATAATTTCTTCCATCTCCATATCTGCTTTCTTTGATAAGGATGTCAAAGGTTGAACTGTAGGCATTGTTGGTGGTGTTGTATATACAGGAGCTTTGGGTGCTTATACTATTTTCAGAATATTACTCCTATCCTTCTTCCTTTCTCTTTTTGCAAGCAACCCCACCACATCTTCAACGTTCTTCCACTTTGTTGTCAATCCTTCATCTTCTTTTTTGTCTTCATGAAGGAGTTCCAATTTCCCTCGCAATTCTCCATGAGCAGCTTGAAGAAATAGATCAACTTTTTTTGGCTACAATGTCAATTTTTCTACCTTCGATAATTGAGAGTACTGCCTCTCAAATTCCCTTAGTAGCTCTATTGCTTGCAAATTCTTATTAGGCCATTCAATCCATTCCAGAAACAGCTTTTTAGTAACACGATCAACATCTTCTAAGAAATATTCATCTTTCAATGCATGTGAAAAAACCTCCCATGAATTCCCATAACGATTCGTAATTAATGTAATCTGGTCTCTTATCTTCGGTATCATGGCAAGTCCAAATAGTGCAACCATTTTCTTCTGAAAAACTCGATTTAATTCCATTTCACGAACATAACATCTTAAATACCTTGAAATATTCCTCCCATCAAATTGATCAATTTTATTGAGCACTACTTGCAATGCTTTGGTTGCCAAAGCTTCCTTTTGATCATTGCTTTGCTGTTGTTGCATTGACAATGAGAAGGCTTGAAACAAACTAGCAATAGACGGATCCATGTGCATACCTTGTCCTTTAGAAGACTCCCCACAAAAAACTCCTCCCAAAAATCCTTCAAAATTTTTATTTTCATTTTCCATAAAATAAAGATAAAATCAACCGAAATCCAATACCTTCTACCTCAAGCTTTCACGTCGGGTTCACCACTTATGTCATATTACGTGCTTTCCTTCTCGAGAACGCGCCGGGCGTCTGGCTGTAGAAGGTAGTATGGAGATTCGTCGATAGTCAAGCAGTCTATCAGTTTTGACTACTGGAATATAAACGACTGCAACAATGTATCGTAAATCTATACGGATGCTCTTCGACTGCTTGTCGAAGTCCTTTTTGCCCCAGCCGATAGGTCTCTAGACGTTACAGAGAACCCCGAACAACCTAAACTGTTAATCTTCAATACCGCTTTGTACTTACGATCTTGTATCCACTGACTGTCTTGTTAGATTAACCCAATAAATTTCATTCACTCCGCATACTCAATCCTATAGACGCCTTTTTAATCCTTCAATCACAGACGTAACTCGATTTCACAAAACAGTCAAGAGTATTCAAACCCACTTCATTAAAAATCTCGATTCACCATTACAATACTGACTTCAGCAGCGATTGCCTTAGCCTTCCCAAAACTCTACGAAGAAGAAAAATCCAAATTCTCTGTCTTTCCTTCCCCGACCCGAAGCATGAAGCTCCTCTCTCTAATCCCTTTGATCTTCAAAAACCTCCAATGAAAACCGAACTAGTAACCTTGCAAAAGCTTGAAAACTAGTTCCCTCCGATTCTCAGAGAAAAAAAAAAAAAAAAAAAAAAAAAAAAAAAAATCCCCCTCTTCAAAACTATATCCCCCCTAACCTTATCCTCTGAATTTCTTCAATCTTCCGTCTTAGATCCGGAATTGGCTCCCACCGTCAAGCTTGGATCCAAAATTGGCTCTCGCCGTCAGAGCTTTTTCATCCATTTTTACCTTTAAGAAATCCATTTACCGAAAACAACGTTCCCCGAAACGGCACAGAGAAGAGGACAGCCTGAAACAGAATCGAACCTCGTAATCGGGACCACATTGAGTCGCCCGACCAATTCAGGTCTCATATTGGATAAGAGTCTAGTAGTAACCTGGATGTTCCCGTAATTGGGTCAAATTGGTCCTCGCGTCAGATTGGCTAAGACCCGTAGTAAGACCTGGATTTCCCGTAATTAGACTGCATTGGGTTGACCGGCCAATTCAGGTCTCATATTGGATAAGAGGACCCGGATTGGATTCTCGAAATTGGATCCAATTGGCTCTTCGAACCCGTCGTGTGAATTAGTCCTTCTCTTCTTGCTGACTCCCGTTATTGGAATCGAATGGAGCATTTCAGTATGCCCCGGCTGACTGTAACAGAGTGACTGAACCTGACCACTCAGTATTTGCACTGAAGTTGGTCAATGCTCCCAATATTCGAGGTAACTGAATAATAATAAAATTCTCTTTTCTTTTTATTTTCACTGTATACTCGTGTTACAATACGACAGCGTCAATTTACATGTCTTTTACTTCTGAATGTACGTTTGGCGAAGATGTTGATGTTACCATTGAGTAATAACGTTGAGGTTCCCGTGTACGACTCTCGAATCGAAATTCAAAAAGTTGATTGTCACATTTTATCGCAAAATCGATTGCTTGACTCAAAGTTTGAGGATCAGGTAAGTTGAGCATCAATTTCTTTACTTTGTATTGCAATCCATAAAGAAATTGACTGATAAGTGCGGCATCATCCCACTTGATGTTAATTGCAAGTTGTCGAAATTGTGAAGTATACATTGTTACTGAGCGATTTTCTTGTTGTATAATTCGGATCTTGTTTGTTGCGACACGAGTTGCATTGTGTTCACCATACATAGATCGAAACTCCGCCAAAAAAGCTTCCAAATTATCCAATATTGGATTTCGTTGTTCAAGAAAAGACGAAAACCACGATAATGCAGAACCAGAAAGTAGAGTGCCAATAAACCTGACTTGTGATCCTGGAGTTGGATAGCTTTGCGGTTGAAGTTCAATTGCCAATTGTACTTGATTGATGAACTCTCGAAACTTTGATCTTGTACCATCAAATTTCTCGAGTAAAGCAATTCTTGGTTCTCTAGTGCTTACAAGATGTTGTACAATTGGAGAAGGAATGTGATTTGGTGCAGATGTTGAAGCAGCTCCGATCATCTCTATATCTCCACTTTCTACTATTCTTGTTCTTTCCTGTGTTGGTGAATTGAGTTGATGCATCGCAAGTATTAACTCCCTCAATTGTTCTTGCATTTGTGCCATTGCACTCTTCATTTCAACAAGCTCTGCCATAATGATACTAAGAAGAAAAATTTGTCTGATATTGCTCAAGACAAAAGAAAAAGAAAAGACTTGATAACAAAGAAGATACTAAGAACAATATCAGTTTAGAAGTGGGTAATCCACAAACTTCTAATACGCTTATGTCTTGTCAAGAGGAAGGAGTAATCCACTCTTACTCAAGAAAAATAAAGCTCTGATATTGTAAGTGCACTCTTGTCAATCTGTCAAGGACAAGAACTCGATAAAAAAAATAATTCAGATAAGTGAGCCTTTACTCAAAGAGAAGTAACAAAATATATATAAACAAGTATATATATTAAAAGAGGAACTGGAATGGCTATTGCCAAAAGACAAGAAAACTAGAGACCCTTGAAACTAGACTAGAAGCAAGAAAGGAGTTGACAAGAGTGAAGAAGCCTTCACTCTTGTCTCTATATATACTCTCTAACTAAGGACTACGTGGCGACATTCTATAGGACCTCCAATATGTATTGACTTTGTAGGGCACATGCCTTGACTTACAAGGCAAGTTTTTCTACATGTGGGCCACATAGTTAGCTTGATCTTCAAGCTAACAACATGTGTGGCACATGGCCAACTTGTTGACCACGTTTCTAATCTAAAAAGTCAATTAAAGACACTTATGAAGTCAAAGCAGCATCTAGGAAATTTCTAGGAAGCTTTTATATTAAATATTATAGAATTAACTTACTTTTACCTACTTTTACTTACTTCTACCTATTTCTATATGTAATTATTAGCTTACATGAGTATGGCCGTGACAGGAGGTGGAGTTTGTCTTCTTCTTGGTATGTCCAATGTTTTGTATGGTTCAAAAAGAGACACGTGGAATACTGGATGGATTTTCATTGACTCCAATAGGGGTAAATGATATGCAACTGGATTGATTTGTACAAAAATAAAAAATGGTCCCAACCTTCGATAGTCTAACTTGTCACAAGGACGAGTGGTCTTGATATTATAATGAAGTAACCATACCTTATCACCCATGTGGAGTGGTGGTTGTTCCTTTCAATAGACATTTATATTGATCTTTTGTTGTTTTTGAGCTTCTTTTAACTACGCCTTCATCGTTACATGTAGCTCTGATAAATGAATTGCCAAATCTTTTGTAGCAAGATTATCAACTTTTAAAAAGTCAAAAGTATCAAGTTGTGGATGATAACCATAATTGACAAAGAAAGATGTTTGTTTTGTAGAAGAATTTACCATATTATTGTAAGCAAATTCTACCTATAGCAAAAGAGTTGTCCAATCATCTTGTTGGTAGTTAATGGTACATCTTAAATATTGTTCCAAAACTTAATTAACATGCTCCGTTTGTCCATCAATTTGAAGATGGAATGCCAAAGATAGTTTTCACGTTGATTTTTCTAAGTCATTTTTCATTGCTTGAAGATGAAGATGCTCTAGCTTCAAGAGAATTATTCATTGTTGATCAAAAGTAGCATCTCTTTCTTTTGGTGTAAGATAAGATCATTTAGAGAGTACATCTAACAAACCTTATTTTTTTGGTCGATAAGTGATCTTGAATTCAAATCTTGACAAAGACATATTCCAATGGACTTGGCAATGATTCAAAACACATACTGACATAAAATATTTAAGGTTCTTGTGATCTATATACACTGTGATTGGGCTAGAAGCACCTTCTAGATAAGGGCATAATTCTTGAAACAAATCCACAATTGCAAGAAGTTCTTTGTTGTGGATCTCATAGTTGATCTCGGCTACCAAAAATTTTTTAGAATGAAAAGCTACTCAGTGAAGTTTATCATCTATTCCCATTTGTGACAATACAGCACCCAAAGCAAAGTCTGATGCATCTGTTTCTATAAAAAATGGCTCAGAAAAATCGACGTGATACAAGCTTAGTACAAAAACAAAGGCTGTTTGCAAAGCTTCAAATGCTACTTCTGCTTCTTCATTCCATTGAAGTTTGTCTTTACAAGTCAAACGTGTAAGTAGAGCTGCAACTTGAGAGAAGTCTTTGATGAAGATTAGATAGTAGTTGGCAAATTCTAAAAAGCATTGGATATCTCTTACTATTTTTGAGATCTTTGAATCCATAATAGTTTGAACTTTCTTAGGATCTATGATAAGTCCAACATTTGAAATGATGTATCTTAAGAAGTCGACTTGAGTAGTGTGAAATACACACTTTTCTCTCTTCGCATAGAGTCCCGCATCTCTTAGTTTTTGTAATACATGATGAACATGAAGTTCATGTTCTTCTATGTTTTTAGAATAGATTAAGTTGACATCTAGGTAACAGACAACAAAATCATCTAAAAACTCCCGAAAGACATCATTTATTAGATGTTGGAATACTGCTAGTACATTTGTAAGTCCAAAAGGCATGATGTTATATTCAAAATGTCCATACCTTGTTTGAAATGCAATCTTCCATTCATCTCCTTGTTTGATGCGTACCAGATTGTATGCTCCTCGTAGATCTATTTTTATATAGATCTTAGCTTGATTCAATTGATCTAAGAGTCTAAATATCAAAGGTAGTAGGTATGTATTTTTGATAGTGATTTTGTTGAATCCTTGATAAACAACACACATCCCCAATGATCCGTCTTTTTTCTTCATAAATAAAATTGGAGCTCTTAATGGAGATTTGGAATGGCGTATGAAGTTCTTGGCAAAATTTTCTTCAATATACTCCTTGTATTCAGCCAACTCATTTTGAAATAAATTGTAGATAAGTCCAAATGGCGGTTGTGCTTCTTGAAGGTCAATTGAGTAGTCATAGGAATGATGTTCTAGAAGAGTATCTACATTCTTCTTCTCAAATATATCTTGAAAATCTTAATATTGGCTTGGAATGCCACTTGAAGTCTTTCCACCAGTAGAAACAAATGCGATATAAATGACATAATGTGATCTTTCTTTTGCAGCATGCAAGAAAGCTCTTGCACCTACAAATATAGGTTTAATTATACTAGACTTATGACTTTCTACTTGATTAACTATGCTCTTAGTTATATTTTCATAAAAGTCAAGACTACAAGAAGTTCAATCTATTTTAGGATTATATTTTTCTAACCATGATAAATCTAAAATAATTGGATTAAAAGAAGATCTAATGATATTAAATATTAGAAAGCTACTATGACCATTAGTTGCTATTTCTATAGGAAGGGTTTTATGAGTAACATCTCCTGAAGACAATGGACGACCATCTATGACTTCTTCATAAATAAGTTTAATTTTCTTCACTAAAAATATGCTATATCTTTTAGAAAATTCTTCTCTTAAGAAACATACTGAGGCTCTTGAATCTAACAAGGCAGAGTCTTTGTAATGTTTAGGTCTTAGAATAACATTTATCATAAAACATGGAGAAGGTTCTGAGGAGAAGATAGGACCTTCACTAGGCATTGTACAAGGTTCGAGCCACACGGTCCCTATTGTAGCTAGACAAATTTATTTTCTAACATACTATCTTCTTTGATTGTTGTATTTCTTATTTTATGGTTGCATCACTTCTTTGGGCAATATTGACCAGTGTACTTAGATTCTCCATAACATAAGAAAAATCCTTAATTATGAGTCTTTCTTTGCTCAGTAAGAGGTTTGAAACTTACCGCATCAATTTGCATATCGTCTACTTCCGAATGTATGTATTGAAGAGATGTTGGTATTGCCATTGAATTATAGTACCGTTGAGATATACTTCTATGGTTCTTAGATTGAAATTCAAAAAGATGATTGTTGCACTTCACAGTAAAGTCAATTGCATAATTCAATGTTTTAGGATCAGATAAGTTGAGCATTAATTTTTTTACCTCATATTGTAATCCGTAGAGAAATTGGCTAATAAGTGCAGCATCATCCTACTTGATATCAATTACAAGTTGTCAAAATTGTGAAGCATACAATATTACTGATCAATTACCTTGTTGTAAAATATGGATCTTATTGGTTGCAACATGAATTGCATCATGTTCTCTATGCATGGATCAAAACTCTATCAAAAAAGCCTTTAGATTATCCAATATTGGATCTCGTCGTTCAAGAAAAGATGAAAACTATGATAATGCTGAACTTGAAAGAAGTGTACCAATGAATCTCACTTGCGATCTTGGAATTGAATAGCTTTGGAGTTGAAGTTCAATCACAAGTTATACTTGATTGATAAATCCTCTAAACTTGGATCTGGTGCCATCAAACTTCTCGGGTAGGATAATTCTTTATTTTCTAACATTGAAAAGGCTTTCCACTATAGGAAAAAGAACATGATTTAGTGCAAATATTGAAGCAGCTCCAATCATTTCCATATCTTCACTTCCTGCCACTTTTATTGCTCCTTATGGTGGTAAATTGAGTTGATGCATCGCAAGCATTAACTTCTTCAATTGCTCTTGCATTTGTGCCATTGCACTCTTCATTTCAGTAAGTTCTGCCATGATAAAATTTAGAAAAGAGAAGATTTTTAATATTGCTCAAGACAAATAGAAGAGAGGACTTGAGAACAAAGAAAGTACTAAGAATAATATCAATTTAGAAGAAGGAAATTTGTAACTTCTAATATGCTTATGTCTTATTAAGAAAAAGAGATAATCCACTCTTAATCAAGATTAGACAAAGCTCTGATATTGTAAGTGCACTCTTTTCAATGTGTCAAAGACAAAAACATGATAAAAAAAAATAAACAAGTGAGGCTTCTCTCAAAGAAAGATGAAAAAATAAAAATAACTTGATATGTATATTAAGAAAGAAATTGAAATGCCTATTGCCTAAAGCCAAGAAAACTAGAGACCCTTGAAACTAGATTGGAAATAAGAAAGGAGCTGACAAGAGTAAAGAAGGCTTCACTCTTGTCTCTATATATACTATCTAACTAGGGCTACGTGGCAATGTTCTATATGACCTCCAATATGTGTTGACTTTGTAAGAAACATGCCTTGACTTACAAGACAAGTTTTTCTACAAGTGGGCCACATATTTAGCTTGGTCTTCAAGCTAACAACATGTATGGCACATGGCCAACTTTTTGATCACGTTTCTAATCCAAAAAATCAATTAAAATCACCTATAAAGTCAAAGCAGCATCTATAAAGCTTCTAAGAAGCTTCCATAGCAAATATTATAGAATTAATTTATTTTTACTTACTTTTATTTATCTCTACCTATTTATACATGTAATTACTAGCTTACATGCGTATGTCCGTGACATAATGTCATATAGTTACATGGCTATTGAGTAAAAGAAAAAAAATATATTTTATTACAAAAGAGTCTAATTAAAAATATATAATAGAAAATATAGATAAATAATAGATACATAATAAAATCTATTAGTACTAAAATAACTTTTTATAAAAATAGATTCTATTTACTTTGTAGAACCATAAATAAGCAAAAATAAGATAAATTTAAATAATAAAGAATATAGGCATATATTAAAAAAATATAGAATTTATTTTAGCAAAAATTATCTTAAGAAGATAAGAATTGATACTTCAAGAAGATTGGTTGCCAACAAGGGTCAAAATTAAACCTTGAGGAACCAAACTAAACACCTATGGTGATTCTAAGAATCTTTTGTAAATCAAAGAATAGAATTTAGAAGCAAACTTAAGTAGAGATTTTTGACAGTTTATTTCAAGTCATTTAGATCAATATTGAAGTTTTGAAAAATTTTCAAAGTTAGTGATATACTCAATAGATTTAGATTTTGAAAAATAAAAATATATTTATAAATTTGAGGTTTTTTTGAGTTATGTAGCATATTTATAAGTGAATATTAGGTAGTTTGTTGTTGTACTTATTATGAATGTGTTTGAAAAATTTGAAGTCAATTAAATAGTTAGATTGAAGTATATGAAGATTTTTGTGGGTTATGATCTTAAAGATTTGAGATTTAGGATCAATGAGTGATTTTAAGATTTAGCAATATTTACTACTTAGATTGAAGCAAAATTTAGTGAAAAAAATTAAGACTTAAATATCTAGATAGAATTCAATTTTTGGAGCAAATAAAAAATTTAACAATTAAAAATAAGTATTGAAAGATCAAAATTCAAATTAAAAAAAAGAAGTTGGCCAATGACAAAGAAGTTTTAGAAGGTTTTACATAATTGATAAGTTTTATTCTTTTCAAATTTTATGTGCTTATTAATTACTTGTTGACTAAAGTCTAGATAAAATTTTAATCAATATCTATAGTTTAATCAATATTTATTGAGGTTTCAAATAGCTATAATAATTGATTAAATTTTTTTACAAGATTATCTTCAGATTATTTAAGATTTAAGATTTCATTAGGATTTAGGACTTACTTAGGATTTGATTGGAATTTGGTCTAGGATTACAATTTAAAATTTTTTTGAAATTTAATTAGAATTTTATGGATTTGATAGGATTTAATTATGATTTAGGATTTTATTGGAATTTGATCTAAGATTAGGATTTAAGATTTGATTAGAATTTGGCTTAAGTTTAAGATTTAAGATTTGATTGGAATTTATTTAGGATTTGATTAAGATTTATTAATGATTTGATTAGGATTTGGATTAGAGTTAAAATTTAGGATTTATTTAAGCTTTGATTAAGATTTATTTAGAATTTTATTAAGATATTTTTAGGATTTTATTAAGATTTTTTGAAGATTACATTAAAATTTGATTAGAATTCAATTAAGATTTTTATTTTTGATATTTTTTAAAGATTTTTTACTATAAATATTTTTATAAGATTAATTTATAATTTCTTTATGCTTTTTTTGTGAGTTCTTAAAACTTCTTTCGGATTTAATTAAAGATTGATTATTATTATTATTATTATTATTATTATTTAATTAAATTTTTTTAAAAGTTCTATTAAAATTATTAAAATCATCTTACTGCAAGTTCCATTTTTTCTTCTATAGCCACGTATTTATTATAAGACATTTTGGAGTTTTATGAGAAAAATTTCTTAAACATTGAAGGATGATTTTTTTTTAAAGATAGTGATTGAATTACAAAAAAGTCAATTTTTGAATGGATTGAAAGACCTAATAAGGATCTTCAAGCAACAAAATTATTAAAAAAATTCAAGAGATAATATTTTTATTTATCAAAGAAGAAAAAAAAATATTAGATCTAAGTAAAGTGGATTTATTTCTTCAAGCGATTAATAGAGAATTCTAAGAGAAATTAGAAATTTTGCTTGAAAATAAAGAAGAAGAAGAAGAAGAAGAAGGATTGAAAAAAACTTGGGAGAAAGTGGAAGAGGCAATAGGATTTCTTGCAAATATAGAAAGAAAAAAAAATAAAATGGGTATTCAAAGACCATTGCAAACATCTAAAATAAAAATTCTTGCTAATCATCCTATATCTATGATTCAATCTTCAATAATTACATCAAAGAATGAAAAAATAGACATTGATGAAACCATACAAGGGATGAAAGATTTATAAATAAAATTTATAAAACTTAAGGAAAAGAGTCAATCTTCAAAAATATTAAGAAAATAAAAATTTAAATCAATAGAATATGTAATGTATAGATACATGTGATATGATAGCATAGATCATTCAAGAAGGGAATGTAAAGATTTTATAGAGGCATTATGTAAAAGAATTTTTTTTTTTAAAGATTGTATTTTAAACTTAAAAGAAAGTGGAGAAAAATTAGAGACGAATTTTGATAATGGAAGAATGAAGGTGCTTACAAAAGAAGCATTTAAAATCTCAAGCAATAAAGTATCAATATATTAGATAGAAGCAAATCTTATCAAATATTTAAGAATGAATTTAGAATTTTTAGAAAAATCTAATTCTTTGTGGTCCAATACAATAAGTTATGATAAATTTTTTTTTACTAGAAATGATTTAAAACGTATTAGAAATAATATTTGGCTAATTATTGGATGGAATGTTCCAATAGATGGATTATCTATTCATGCTCATATTGTAAGGATTTAATATGAAGTATTAATAGAAGAAAAATAAAAATAAATAATAAAAATCCATAAAAAAAAATTATAAGAAGAGAGAAATCACAATAATAAAAAAATCCTAAGGATAAAGAAGAAATAGAGAATATTTCTATAAAAGAAAGAAAAATTATAAAAAAAAAAGGCTCTTATTTATAAATTATAATCAGATATTGAAGATATTATAGATTTTAAGAAGATATTGAAAGAACAAATTTTAGGTGGAAAGGTTGAATTTATAATTGATAAAATTTTAAGAATTGCAAAGTATAAATTTCATGAAGTTATTAATAAAAAAATAAGGAAAAAAAAATCTATAGGAGATACTATAATATCAAATGTATAAGAAACAAAGGCAATAAAAAGCAGTGTAGATGAAGAAGATGAATTATAAAATTTTGAGATGTTTTACAACTTAGATTTATAAAGAAAAAAGATGTGATTCAAGCTTCTAGTCTTTATTCTAAAAATCATTAGATAAATGATATTACAAAATTTTTAGTAAAATTAGAAGAGTTAAAAAAATCAAATATAATATTAATTTATCATGATTGTGATTGCTCGTTTTACTTATTCTGGAAGAAACCTCCTAGCATAAACTCGTATAAGGGGATTCGAACACGAGGAATGACTAGTGTCACGGACATAATCATGTAAGCTAGTAATTACATATACAAATAGATAGAAGTAAGTAAAAGTAGGTAAAAGTAAGTTAATTCTATAGTATTTAATATAAAAGCTTCCTAGAAGCTTCATAGACGCTGCTTTGACTTCATAGGTGTCTTTAATTGACTTTTTGGATTAGAAACGTGGTCAAAAAGTTGGCCATGTACCACACATGTTGTTAGCTTGAAGATCAAATTAACTATGTGGCCCACACGTAGAAGAACTTGCCTTGTAAGTCAAGGCATGTGTCCTACAAAGTCAACACATATTGGAGGTCCTATAGAACGTCGCCACGTAGCCCCTAGTTAGATAGTATATATAGAGACAAGAGTGAAGGCTTCTTCACTCTTGTCAACTCTTTTCTTGCTTCTAGTCTAGTTTCAAGGGTCTCTAGTTTTCTTGTCTTTTGGCAATAGCCATTCCAGTTTCTCTTTCAATATATATACTTATTTATATATATTTTGTTACCTCGCTTTGAGTGAAGGCTCACTTATTTGAATTTTTTTTTCATCGAGTTCTTGTCCTTGATAGATTGATAAGAGTACACCTACAATATCAGAGCGTTGTCTAATCTTGATTAAGAGTGGATTATCCCTTTTTCTTGATAAGATATAAGTATATTAGAAGTTGCAGATTACCCTCTTTTAAACTGATATTGTCCTTAGTATTTTCTTTGTTCTCAAGTCCTCTCTTCTATTTGTCTTGAGCGATATTAGACATCTTCTCTCTTCTAAGTATTATCATGGCAGAACTTGTTGAAATGAAGAGTGCAATGGCACAAATACAAGAGCAATTGAGGGAGTTAATGCTTGCAATGCATCAACTCAATTTACCACCACAAGGAACAACAAGATTGGCAGGAAGTGAAGATGTAGAAATGATTGGAGCTACTTCAACATCTGCACTAAACCATGTCCTTTCTCCTATGGTGGAACGCCCATCAAATGTTAGAGAATGAAGAATTGTCCTATCCGAGAAGCTTGATGGCACCAGATGTAAGTTTCGAGGATTTATCAATCAAGTGTAACTTGTGATTGAACTTCAACCCCAAAGCTATCCAACTCCATGATCGCAAGTTAGATTCATTGGTACGCTTCTTTCAGGTTCAGCACTATCATGGTTTTCATCTTTTCTTGAATGATGAGATTCAATATTGGTTAATCTAGAGGCTTTTTTGGCGGAGTTTCGATCCATGTATGGAGAACATGGTGCAATTCGTGTTGCAACCAATAAGATCCATATTTTACGACAAGGCAATCGATCAGTAATGTTATATGCTTCACAATTTCGACAACTTGCAACTGATATCAAGTGGGATGATGCTGCACTTATTAGCCAATTTCTCTACGGATTACAATATGAGGTAAAAAAATTAATGCTCAACTTACCTGATCCTCAAACATTGAGTCAATCAATTGACTTTGCTGTGAAGTGCGACAATCGCCTTTTAGAATTCCGATCTGGGAACCGTACAAGTGGACCTCAACGTTACTATAATTCAATGAGAACACCAACACCTCTTCAACACATACATTCGGAAGTAGAGGATATATAAATTGATGCAGTACGTTTCAAATCTCTTACTGAGCGAGAAAAGACTCGTCGTCATCAAGAAGGATTATGTTTATATTGTGGAGAACCAAAGCACACTGCTCAACATTGTCCAAAGAAACGACGCAATCACAAAATGAGGAGTATGGCTGTGAAAGAAGATAATATGTCAGAAAATGAGTTTGTCCAGCTACAATAGGGACCGTGCGGGTGGAATCTTGCACAACATCTAGTAAAGGTCCTATTCTGTCCTCAAAGCCCTCTCCTTGTTTTACATTAAATGTTATTTTAGGACCTAAATATTACAAAGTCCCTGCCTTGTTAGATTCAGGAGCCTCAGCGTATTTTTTAGATAAAAAATTTACTAAAAGACATAGCATATCTTTAGTAAAGAAAACTAAACTTGTTCATGTAGAAGTCATAGATGGTCGTCCATTGTCTTCTGGAGATATTACTCACAAAATCCTTCCTATAGAAGTAATAATCAATGGTCATAATAGTTTTGTAGTATTTAATATCATTATATCTCCCTCTAATCTAGTCATTTTAGGTTTATCGTGGTTAAAAAAATACAATCCTCAAATAGATTGGATTTTCCGAACTCTTACTTTCTCTAAAAGTATAACTAACAGTGTAATTAATCAAGTACAGAGTCATAAGTCTAGTTCAATTAAACCCGCATTTATAGGTATAAAAGCTTTCTTGCATGCTACTATGAAAGAATCACCATATATTATTTATGCCACACACATTTCTACTAGTGAAAAAACTTCAAGTGGCATTCGAAGCCAATATCAAGAATTTCAAGATGTATTTAAAAAAAAGAATGCGGATACACTCCCGAAACATCGTCCCTATGATTGCTCAATTGACCTTCAAGAAGGAGCACAACCGCCATTCAGACCAATCTTCAGTTTATCACAAAATGAGTTGGCTGAACTCAAGGAGTATATTGAAGAAAATCTAGCCAAGAATTTCATACGCCATTCTAAATCTCCGGCAGGAGCTCTAATTCTATTTGTGAAGAAAAAAGATGGATCATTGCGGATGTGTGTTGATTATTGAGGACTCAATAAGATTACCATCAAGAACATGTATCCACTACTTTTAATATCTGGACTTCTTGATCAGTTGAATCAAGCTAAGATCTATATAAAAATAGATTTTTGGAGAGCATACAATCTAGTACGCATCAAAGAAGGAGATGAATGGAAGACTGTGTTTCGAACTAGGTATGGATATTTTGAATACAACATCATGCCTTTTGGACTTACAAATACACTAGCAGCTTTTCAACATCTAATGAATGATGTTTTTTGAGAGTTTTTGGACGATTTTGTGGTCTGTTATCTAGATGACATCTTGATCTATTCTGAGAATCTAAAAGAACATGAACTTCATGTTTGTCATATATTATAAAAATTAAGAGATGCAGGACTCTATGCCAAGATAGAAAAGTGTATGTTCCACACTACTCAAGTCAATTTCTTAGGTTACATCATTTCAAATGATAGACTTATGATGGATCCTAAGAAAATTCAAACTATTATAGACTGGGAGATCCCAAAAACGATAAGAGATGTCTAATATTTTTTGAGATTTGCCAACTACTATCAGATCTTCATCAAAGACTTCTCTCGAGTTGCTACTCCACTTACACATTTGACTTGTAAAGATAAACTCCAATAGAATCAAGAAGCGAAAGTTGCTTTTGAATCTTTGAAGACAGCGTTTGTTTCTGTACCAATCTTGTATCGTGTTGATTTTTCCAAAGCATTCTTTATGGAAACAGATGCATCGAACTTTGCTCTAGGTGCGGTTTTATCACAAATGGGAACAGATGACAAACTTCATCCAGTAGCCTATCATTCAAGAAAATTCTCAGTAGCAAGAATCAATTATGAGATCCATGACAAAGAACTTCTTGCAATTGTGGATTCTTTTCAAGAATGGCATCATTATCTAGAAGGCGCTTCCAGTCCTATCACCGTGTATACGGATCACAAGAACCTTGAATATTTTATGTCAACATGCGTATTAAATCATCGCCAAGCTCGTTGGAGCATGTCTTGATCAAGATTCAAGTTCATCATCACTTATCGGCCAGAAAAACAACAAGGTTTATCTGATGCCTTGTCTAGATGTTCTTATCTTGCACCAAAAGAAGAAGATGCAGCTTTTGAGCAACAAAGAACGATTCTCTTGAAGCCGGAGTAATTTCATCTTTGAGTAATAAAATCAACATTGACTGTTGATTTAACTTTTCTTAAGCAAGTCTAGTTAAGTATGTCTTCAGACCCTCTTGTTCATGATATCAAGAATAATTATTTTAAATCTCATGATCCCTCTAAATTTGAATTCAAGAACAACCTACTCTATTTTGAAGGACGTCTATATGTTCCAGAAGGAGATGCACGTTTACGTGTTCTTCAAGCTTGTCACGACTTCCCAAGAGTAGTATATTTTGGATATAATAAGACTTTAGAGCTAATATCTAGGGATTTTTGGTGGCCTCAAATGTAGAAGGCAGTTAAAGATTTTGTACAATCATGTGATGTTTGCTCAAGATCAAAAACTCCTCGTCATCAACCTTTTGGACTTCTTCAGCCATTACCCATTCTAGAACAACCACGGTCTACTATTTCTATGGACTTCATCACTGATTTTTCAATCTCAGGTTTTTATGTCTCTATATTCGTGATAGTAGATCGTTTTACCAAGATGGCACATTTTGTACCATGTACAAAATCTATCACAGGTGAAAAAATAGCTAAGCTCTTTCTTGACAATATCTATTGCTATCATAGATTACCCAATGATATTATATCAGATAGGGGAACTCAATTTATATCAAGATTTTAGCGGACTCTTTTTAAGATTCTTAATGCGGATATAAAACTATCTTCGGCATTCCATCATCAAACTGATGGACAAACGGAGCGTGTTAATCAAGTTTTGGAGCAATATTTAAGATGTACCATTAACTACCAACAAGATGATTGGACAACTCTTTTGCCATTGGCAGAGTTTGCTTACAATAACACGGTACATTCTTCTACAAAACAAACACCTTTCTTTCCTAATTATGGTTATCATCCATGACTTGATACTTTTGACTTTTCAAAAGTTGATAATCTTGCTGCGAAAGATTTGGTAATTCATTTATCAGAGCTACATGCAATGATGAAGGCGTAGTTAAAAGAGGCTCAAGAACAACAAAAGGTTAATGCGGATGTCTATCGAAAGGAACAACCATCATTCGTCTTGGGTGATAAGGTATGGCTACTTCATCGTAATATCAAGACCACTCATCCTTGTGACAAGTTAGACTATCGAAAGCTGGGACCATTTTCTATTTCTGCACAAATCAATCCAGTTGCATATCGTTTACATCTATCGGAGTCAATGAAAATCCATCCAGTATTCTACGTGTCTCTTTTTGAACCATACAAGACAGTGGACATACCAAGAAGACGACAAGCTCCACCTCTTCCTATAGAAGTAGACAATAATGAAGAGTTTGAAGTAGAAGAAGTCTTAGATTCAAGGCGGCGCCAAAATAAATTAGAATATCTTGTCCATTGGCATGGATATGGTATTAGTGAACGCACATGGGAGTCAATAAAGAATCTTGGAAATGCAGCAAAGGCGGTGGAGGCTTTTCATCGACGACATCCATCAAAATCAAGATGAAACCTTCTTTATAAAAGAAATAACATCTAGACAAGATAACATTCTACTTTTAATTCTGGTTCGTAGCTTCTTTGTAGTAGTGACGCTCAGGAGATGGAGAACCAACAACTAGCGGATTCAACTCAAGAGCCTTCATTTGCTGACCTGTCGGACGAGACATTACGATTGTCACAACCTTCAAGACAACGCAATCGAGATGAAGATCTTCAAGAACGACATGTTCTTCCTTGAATAGATGGCGAGATACAACGCATTTGGTATCACGATTTGAGAAGGGACTCCCGATGTTTGGTGATTGTGCTAGAGGTAAGAACAACTCCTGATGGTGTTCCAAATATTCTATTCGAAGGAAGTTACAAAGGCCTCAACAATGATCAAATAATTGGGTGGTCTTCCCGCCCTGGTATAAGACACTACCGATGGTTGAGAGGCCCTATCAATCATCTTTGAAGAGAACAAAGATCAGAGTATGTGGCGAATACAATTCGTTGCATCATAGATTTCCTCAACATATGATGACCGCTCCTCGTGGAACTTGTCTCTAGAAGGGGGGGTAATGTCACGGACATAATCATGTAAGCCAATAATTACATATACAAATAGGTAGAAGTAAGTAAAAGTAGATAAAAGTAAGTTGATTCTATAGTATTTAATATAGAAACTTCTTAGAAGCTTCATAGACGCTGCTTTGACTTCATAGGTGTCTTTAATTGACTTTTTGGATTAGAAACGTGATTAACAAGTTAGCTATGTGCCACACATGTTGTTAGCTTGAAGATCAAATTAACTATGTGGCCCACACGTAGAAGAACTTGCCTTGTAAGTCAAGGCATGTGTCCTACAAAGTCAACACATATTGGAGGTCCTATAGAACGTCGCCACGTAGCCCCTAGTTAGATAGTATATATAGAGACAAGAGTGAAGGCTTCTTCACTCTTGTCAACTCCTTTCTTGCTTCTAGTCTAGTTTCAAGGGTCTCTAGTTTTCTTGTCTTTTGGCAATAGCCATTCTAATTTCTCTTTCAATATATATACTTGTTTATATATATTTTGTTACCTCTCTTTGAGTGAAGGCTCACTTGTTTGAATTATTTTTTCATCGAATTCTTGTCCTTGACAACTAGTTGCTTAAGCATTCACGTTAGGGTCACACAATCAATTATCTCCTGAATGTATCATCTCTATTTCTAATATGTGAACACACAAGGAAACTATAATCTCCTCCTTCACCTTATCGGTCTCTTCCTTACAACAATTTAGTCATCAATAATTGCTATTTCTACCAATATATTCACCCTCATAATCTCCAACTATAATACTACGCCCTCACAGCTTTCAGCACACAATTATCCTCATTCTAATCACTGGAATTCTTCACACAGAACTGCCATTCACATTACAGTATTTCACACAAACTCAGACTCATTCTCTCTGCTGAACTACAATCAGATTTCAGCATTCAATCTTTCTTCTTTTCAAATAATACTAATCACATTTTCATTCCATAATTCACTTCACAATATTCAAAAACTTTCAATCCTCTTATTTAAAGAAAATAACAAACAAAAGAAAAGAGGTAGCACCAAGCTTATCCTGGCTCACACTATCACAGCGATGGCCCTCGGCTCACAACTCTCACAATCTGGTACCTTAATTAACTTCTACAACTCCTATATACTTTCCTCTGATTTTCCAGATTCTAATCGTAATTCTGTAATTAACCGCTTTTAATAACTAAATCACTCATCCTTCCTCCTGAATTTTCTATTATATGGACTATTAATATATTTTACCAATATCTTTCAAAAACGAATTAATATCTATTCTATATAGCCCCACTCCTATCTATGCAGTATCCTCGCAAACACTCAATTGATACCTATCTAAAAATTATCTAAAAAAACTCTACAAAAATTGTGATCCCTCTAGCCTATCTAATTAATCAATTGCCACAGTATCTGTTATTGGTTCCACCAATTCCAGTTCCAACTGCAAATCTTCGTCCTCCTCCAATCCTTCCATCGGCTCTTGCATTGTCATATGGCGTGATTTGCTATCTGGGAATACACTGGGTATCTAGCTGTAGAGAGTGTACCTTAAACCTTTATATGATTCTTTTCTTGGCTTCCAAAACTCCTTTATTTTGTATAAAACTCCAAATATAACAAAATCCCTTCAAAACATATTTTTCCCGCGAAGGGTTTTCTCTCCCGGAACTATAGAAAATCATAACTATTGATCTAACCGTTCAATTTGTTTCAAATTTACAAGATAAGTTTAATTTACCCTTAACTTGTACCACAAAAAAAACCAACCGCAAATTCACTCCCGATCTTTTGGCATCTAAGAAATCCTAGCAGACACTCCAAACCCTAATTTACAAGCATCCGAAAACTATTTTCCTTATATCTCAAAAACCCGAATTCGAAATGTCATAAAACTTATGCACAAAGTTTACTAACATGAAATTACACGTTCCTTGAAATTTTGAGCCAAAACCTCACAAAATTGCTCAAGATATAGCTCAAGAGACAAACACTAGTAAATCGGTTTACTTACTACCCTTAGATTGCATGTGCTGACTTCAAAATCCAATAACTTCTTCATTGCAACTTGGAATCTAGTAAGCAGTATGTGAAAAGTATAGCCGCAAAAGTTCCCTTTCCAGTCGCGGTCGCCGATCCTCAATTTCCATCTGTACGCGTGCGTTATGCCCAAAAGAGTGACAGTAGGTTCAAAACTAACACCTTAACTTTGAGCGCCTATAACTTCTTCATAAAAACCCCAAATGACACAAAACTCGCACCAAAATCTTAACCAAAAACCTAAAACTTCTGACCCTAGCCTTCAAAGTTCGAATGGCCTCGAGAAACTAACCCTAATCCCTAATATGGCCTCGGGCAGCCTCCTCAAAGCCCATTGGTCATGATTTTTGACCAATAGGAATGGAGATTTTCATCATTCATCTCCATTCATCTATATTGGTGTCCTAATTACTCCCTTTGCTACCAAAATCCTTCTTCAATCCTTTTTCTTATAAGATTTACATAATGTATGCTCTTAACACCAAATAAAAGAACCAAAATAAGTTTTTAAATGTCACCAATGTCTAACAAAGGTGACTCTAAATATTTAGAAGTTACTATCAACCAAAACCAATCTTAAAAGCCACTATCAAAAAGAAATTAAAGTTATAAAAATTCTATAGTAATCTTTTTAAACAACCTCTTCTCAAAGTAATAATCAAATTATATCCTACAACCAACTAAAATCTACTAACATGGCTCTTACCATGTTACTTAATAAATTATATATTAAGTACATAATTATATTATTTTCATATAGTAGCCGAACCACAACACGACAGCGTCAATTGAGTTGAAAGGTCTTCATTGTACTTGCCCAGTTCATGGACTTGAGCTTCCAATTTCAGGATCTGGGCATCTCTCAATTCCAACTGGCGCTGAAAGTGACTCCTCTCTTCTGGAACTTTGGGAACTGGCAACGTCGATACTTGTGCTTGACCAATATTGACTAAATTCTCTGCCAATCTTGTCACCTCGATGTTCAAGGCCTCAATTTTAGTTTGAAAGGTAGTAGGCACTAATTGTGTGATTACTTTAATAGTTGGTTAATTAATCATGTGATTATAAATTTAACTATTTAGATAATGCCTTTAAGCAATGGTTATTATTTACTTGAACTTATAATAAGTGATAAAAAATAAAATAATAAAAGAGAAGAATTAGATAGAATTAACAAAATAGAAATAACCAAATAAAAAAAAGATGGATAGAATAAGCACTTGGATGAAAATAGTACTATTAGATGAAAATAATCCAGTTGGATGGAAACAATGATGTTGAATGAAAACAAGTGTAATTAGATAGAAACAACACTACTGAATGAAATTAGTGTTCCTAGATGAAAATAGGCATAGTTAGATGAAAATAGTACTATTAGATAAAAATAAGTGTCATTGGATGAAAACAATATTCCAGGACAAAGCAGCAATAGAACCTACCTCGAGGGCATAGCAGCAACAACGTCAACAAAAACCTCCCAACTTCAAACCCTCATAATTTTTTTATTTCAACTCCAAATTTGATGATTCTTTTATCTAACCTTATTAACTCTCTCTCTTCTACACAATAGACATGTCTAAATAAGAAAATAATTCCACTAATAGTGAGCTCCAAGAGAACTAGTAAGAGTATGAAATAAACAACTTATAACATAAGAATACTACAATACTTTGGTGCCTCAATAGGCCACTCTTACCTAGGACTCAAACCAAAGATGAAAGAAGAAGAATAAGGCTTTGAAAGGGCCTTATATACCCAAGCCCTCAAGCTATTTATCAACAATTACTATTGCTAATAACTTGCAAGTAAAAACTAATTTAAGAGCCTTTCTACAAGCTAATCGATGCAAGTGGTACAACTTGTCATTAAGAAGTCAACCTACATCCTCCATGATTTCCAACCAATACTTTTTATGAAAAGGACCAATAGTTGGCATCCATTTGTCACAAGATGATGAAAAATTACCATAGATATCAATCAATGCATAGATTTTTAATTCCTAATAACTTAATTAGCTAAATCTTATGTAAAATAATTTAATAACTTAAAAATATTAACCTTTGAAAGAGATACTCTAGGAAACAAGTTGATTTGTTGTCATGGAAGTAATGGTTGAAGAGTAGAATAGTTCTCCGTCTTCTTCGTTCACCATCACTTATGGCTTCAAGAACAAAGTAACTCTCTATCTTCTTATTTCACCATCACTTGTGGCTTAAAGAATAAAATAATTTTTTAGCTTTTTCTACTATATTCTGACTACAACTAATTTTATTTTTCCTAACAACCTCTATTTTTTCACAATTAATAAATAAATAATACTATATCTTATCAAAATACCAAAAATTAACTAAATAAAATTTTGGTGCATAATTTATGGCTCACATGCTTCAATTCCATTAGTTTTGCATAGCACCTTAAATACTTTTTAATATTCTTCTTTTCAAATTCATTAATCTTATCTACAACCATCTATAATGCTTTATTTGCCATATCTTCTTTGCAATCTTTAATTTGTTGGTATTGCATAAAGAAAAAAAAAGCTTCAAATATGTTTACAAAGTTTGGATCAAAATACATACTTTATCTTCCACTTATAATTCTAATTGAAGCATCATCCATAGGTCATTTTTTAATTTTTTTTCCTTTCTTCTCTATAATTCAAATAATCTAAGAAAATTAAATACCTTTTAATTCAATTTTTTGACATTAGATTTGCCAAATATATCATGTTATGTAAAGTCTTACTTGAAAATGCACTAAATACATAGTTGTAGAAGGTAAAAGAAAACTGCAATAAGTTCCAATAATTCTAACAAAATTATATATAAATTAAAATTAAAGTTTAATAAACATAATCAAATATTAATCAAGTCCAATTAAAATTTTAAATTAATTATAAAAAATACAAAAAATCTTACATAAATCTCAATTCAATCATAATCAAACTTTAAATAAGTTCTAGATAAATTGTAGATACATTTTTAAATAAATTCTAGACAAATTCTAAACAAATCCAAATCAAATCCTAATTAAATCCTAATCAAATCTTAGTAAAATCTTAGATAATTTTAGATAAATTCTAAAAAAATCCTAATTAATTCTTAATCGAATCTTAATTAAATTTTAGATCTTGAATCAATCTTTAATCTTAAACAAATTCTTAATAAATCCTATAGTAGATTGAAAAATCTATAACCAATGATCAAATCATTGATTTCAACTCAAATTTTGCAAGCTTCGTAAAAATTAAGCTAGTAATAAGTACAAATATTTTTAAGACAATTAAACTTATTAAATAGAAAATAAATCCTAAAATCCACTTAGGTGTTGGCTGACGTCCTTCTTTAATCTTAATATTGATCTTTTTAAGCCAAAAATTCTTAATTCTATCATTAAATATCTCTCAAAATTCACATATATGTTGGAAATCAAGTCTATTACTTATATATATAAATTTCATCTTAGTACAACTAAAAAATTGCTAAAGATCTTAGAAATCCTTATGAATCTTTAAAACTCTATTTTTGAGATCTCAATCCATTTGAACTTTAATTATCTTTAATCTAATTCTTATATTATGCTCAAATTTATAGCATAAAATAAAAAAAACTACAACCAAAAATTCATGATTTTTCATCTATAGATTACTACCAAACTTACAAAATTCTTTCAAATATATAGATTTTTTTTATTTCACAAAACTAGATTCACCAAAATAATTCTAACTTTACAAAACACTTACAATGTCATTACAAACTCAAATTGCTAAAAATCCACCTTCAAAAAAAACCTATGAAGTCTTCTTTCAAATGCTACTCTTTGATTTGCAAAAGAACTCCTGAATCACTATAGGTGCACGGTTTTGTGCTTTAAGATTTTATTTCGACCTTGATTAATAATTGGTCCTTTTTGGGTATTGATTCTTATTTTTTTAAAATAATTTTTACTATAATTCACTCATAATTCTCTTGTACATGTGCCTATATTCTTTATTTTTTTAATCTAACTTGTTTTGCTTTATTTATGGTCTTACAAAATAAGTAGAAGCCTTCTTTGCAAAAAGGCAATATTTGTACGTTTTTTTATTACCTTTTGAATCTTTTTTATAATTCTAAGATAATTTGCTACAATATTTTGAAAGAAGATCTTTTATAATATAATATTTTCTTCACTCTCTCACCTATTATCTATGTTATATCATAACAACAACTATTAAGTAAAAAAATATAAATATTTTATTATAAAAGAGCCTAATTAAAAATATAAAATAAAAAATTCAAATAAATATTAGACATGTAGTAAAATCTGTTAATGTTAAAATAATATTTTATGAAAATTAATTCTATTTACTTTGTAGAACCATAAATAAAATAAAACAAGGTAAATTTAAATAATAAAGAATATAAGCTTATATTAAAAAAAATATAGAATTTATTTTAGCAAAAATTACCTTAAGAAGATAAGAATTGATACCTAAAGAGGATTGGTTGCCAACTAGGATCAAAATCAGACCTTGATGAATCAAACTAAACACCTATGGTGATTCCAGGAATCTTTTGCAAATCAAAGAATGAAATTTGGAAGAAGACTTAAGAAGAGATTTTTGACAGTTTATTTCAAGTCATTTGGATCAATATTGAGGTTTTGAAAATTTTTCAAAGTTAGTGATATACTCAATGGATTTAGATTTTAAGAAATAAAAATATATTTATAAATTTGAGGTTTTTTTGAGTTTTGCAGTATGTTTACAAGTGAATATTCGGTAGTTTGTTTTTGTCCTTGTTATAAATGTGTTTGAAAAATTTGAAGTCAATTAAATAGTTAGATTGAAGCATATGAAGATTTTTGTGGGTTATGATCTCAGAAATTTGAGATTTATGATCAATAAGTGATTTCAAGATTTAACAATATTTGCTACTTGAATTGAAGAAAAATTTGGTAAAAAAAATTAAGACTTAAATATCTAGACATAATGTAATTTTTGGAGTAATTGAAAAATTTAACAATGAGAAATAAGTGTTGAAAGATCAATATTCAAGTCAAAGAAGGAAAGTGGCTAATGACCAAGAGATTTTAAGAGCTTTTTTTGTAATTAGTAAGTTTGATTTTTTTCAAAATTTGTATACTTGTTAATTACTTTTTGGCTAGAGTCTAAATTAAATCTTATTCAAGATCTACAATTCAATTAATATTTATTGGAGTTTCAAATATCTAAAATAATTGATTAAAATTTTCTTAGAATTTTCTTGGAATCATGTAAGATTTAAGATTTCATTAGGATTTAGTCTAGAATTAGGATTTAGGATTTGATTAAAATTTGGCCTAGAATTAAGATTTAAATGTTTTTTTATGATTTGATTGGAATTTAATCTAGAATTGGGATTTAAAATTTATTTAAGATTTGATTAGGATTTATTTAAGATTTGATTAGGATTTGGTCAAGGATTAGGATTTAGGATTTGTTTAGGATTTGGCTTAAAATTAAGATTTAAGATTTACTTAATATTTGATTAAGATTTATTTAAGATTTAATTAGGATTTTTTAAAGATTTGACTTAAGAGTAGGATTTTAAATTTGTATGATTGTCGTTTTACTTATTCTACAGTTTCTTTCAAAATAAACATGTATAGGAAAATTCGAACACAAGAAAAGACTAAGTGCATGAGTTTTACTTGTTAGGACTACATAATTAATTGTATTCCAAACCACTAAAAAACCAAGAAACATTACAATGCTTTCTCCCAGTAACAATACTCCTTCATCAACTGATAACAATAGTGTGCAACCCTACACTCTCAAAAGATTGTTCAAAATACATAATTTCCATCCAACACCAAAAATAATAGACTTCACTCCAATCAATTTGAATTCACATAATTTTTGTAATCACCAACTTTCTCTGTTGAAATACATACAACTCTCAATAAACAATAATTATAATCTTCCAATAACTCCTCATATAATTCAATCACTTAATATTCCAATTACATAATCAATAACTCATAAATCAATCTCTTATTTATTCCACAGACTCACTTCTCAGTATTCAAAAACTATCCATTACTCTTCAATAACAAAGAAAAACAAAGAGGTAGTACCAAGCTTACCCCTGCTCATGATTATGATAATCTGGCCCTCATACTAACTTCTACAACTCCTATATACTTACTTCTTATTCCTAGATTCTAACTGTAATCCTGTAATTAATCACTTTTTATAAGTAAGTTAACCATTCGTCCTCCTGAACTGACTATTCTATGGACTATTAGTCTATTTTATCAATATCTTACAAAAACGAACTAATATCTATTCTACATAACCTCATTCCTATCTGTGCAACATCCTCGCAAATATACAATTGTTACCTATCTAAAAACTACTTAACAAAACTTTATAAAGTTATTATTTCCTCTAGCCCACCTAATTGATCATTTGTTGCATTATCTAATGTGGGTTTCACCGATTCTGGTTCTAAATTCAAATCTTTCTCCTCCTCCAATCTGACCATCGACTCTTTCTTCAACTGGTTTGAGAAATCTTCATTATACTCTCCTAATTTATGGACTTGAGCCTTTAGTTTCAAGATCTAGGCATTACGGAATTCCAATTGATGTTATTGCTGACTCATCCATTCTGAAACATCTTCAAGTGATACTTGAGACTAGCTTCCTATTATTAATTCTTCCATCAATTTTTCCACCTCAGCTTGTAAAACTTCAATTTCCGATCTCAACTTCTCCGTTTCGCATCTAGATTGGTCACTCAATTGTAGCTTTTTCTTTTGTCAATAACTCTGCCTTATCTTTTTGTGCTTGCAATTAGCATTTGAGTTTCTCCCATTTCAAATCCCATGTCTTGTGATTTTGGATCAATTTGTACCATTGTCATTCTACAATCTGTAAGATGTGTTCTTTTTCTTTCATCAAAGACTCATATTGGTTAACCAATTTCTGCTCTAATACTGGCTTGGATTTCCCAATTTCTTTTATAGTCCATTCTTGCTCTTTAATTCTTTGGTTTTTTTCTGATATCACCTTCTTGCTCTCCTCTAAATCTTGTTTGCTACTGCCTTCTACATCCAATGCTCGCACCATACAATGTATTTATAAAATGTGCTTCAATAAAGTATTCTTAAGAGGTATTTCTTCGGGCAATCAACCATGTGGAAATGCTAATTGATTAATATCCATCAAAATTGGAATTTCATTCTCTTCCTCCACTGCTAAACAAATTAGAACTTGTACTGATTTAATAACTAGAACGACCCCTTGTGCCACTATATGACTTGACTTTCTAATTTGGTGTATTACATCCGCTGTATTGACATTTTGTGCCAACAAATTTTATTCTCTTTGCGGAGGTATTGGCATTGGTACAGGACTTTTCTCTACTAGTGGTATTTGACATAATGTGTGCGCGATCACAGCATACATATAATTGGAACAAAGTAAATATATGAACTTCCTCAATTTCTACTTGGCTCCTATCTCCGCATGAATAGAAGTGGCTACGTAAGTTGCCCAATTGAACACCATCCCTTCAAACGCCTCTACCACTGCATATAATAATCGTTTAGATATATATATGTGGGATGTCGGTACAATCTTAACCGCATCACTACAAAACAAAACCATTCTACGAGTTTTGGTGAAATTACCTTAGTAGTCTGCCAACCTTTGCTCCTCTCAAAGGCTGACACACCTCCCTTGAAATATCTTCCTAGACTGAAGTTGCTTGAGTCATCAATTCCTACCATAATCTCTCCAATGGGAAGAAACAACACCTTTTCCAAGTTTGTTCCATCAATCTCGATAATTCGTCCTTGTACGACATTCAATCCATCCTCCGGGTCAGAATTTGCGATATATTCCTCTACTAATGACATATTAATTGATGATAAGCGATTTGACTAGTATAAAAACTAGAACAACTAAGCATTCTGAAAGTCTTTTATTCTTTTCGATGTCCAGCAGATATCTAACTTCATCGGCTCCATATTCGTAACAATTATCACAAAAGGTGGTTTTGATGCACGTCTAGCTCTCACATTTTGGCCAATATCCTCTTTGTCTATAGCTCGCTTTGCACTTTCAATTACCATGACCCTCTCTCTCTCAAATTCTTAACTAGAACTACTACTCTCGAATACACAAGAAATTTAAGAATGGCAATCTTAGGAAAAACAATCCAAAATGATATCACAGAATGACTTCTAACTGGTGCCCTAGTCCTATTTTCTTACTACCTAGTGATAATGACAACATACTACCCATGTTCATTTTTCAACTCCGTTCCATCTAATACATTAGTAATTGCTAACTATTCTTTCAACTGCTTCTACATCCCAATGTACTTATATCATACTTAGGTCTATCCTGAGTCCATTTGAAGTCACCTCCCCCCAAAAAATAAAAACTCATCTCTGATGTTATGTATTAAATAAACGTAATCGGTTCCCATTAATGCAGGTACTGAATCAATGGCCCATAAAATCCTCCAATTGAACAGACCCATTGGAAAAACCTTCAATTACCTGATACAACCCATGCCAGCAAACTTAAAATTTTTCCAAAAAATGATTAAACTGGCTATTATACAGTAATACTAAATCATTGGGCATAAAATTCTTCAGATGCAGTTTACTATCATACTAACTCTTCCTCCATTTTTGAGTTGCTTCCATGTTGAAAAGAGCTATAGCCTGTATTTCATCCAATTCCTCCAATTTTGCCAACCGAAAGTATAATGACTCGTTGTCACTGAGACGTTCATGCAAGGCAATCTGTAAACTTTGAACCTCCAACTCGATAGGTAAAATTGCTTCTTGTCCATAAACTAGTTAGAACAGAGTATTATTGGTAGTTACTTTATATGCAGTACGATACATCCACAAAGCCATAAAGAGTTTGATCTTCCAATCGATACCTACCCCCAAAATTATCTTAGTTAAGACCTTGTACAAAATTTTGTTGAACTTTTCTATTTACCTATTTGCACGAGGATGATATGGAGTAGTTTTCCGATGCTTAATCTCATATATGTTCGTCAAGGCGACTATAGTAGCATTTATGAAATGAGTGCCGCAATCACGAACTAATTCTTTTGGACACCCAAATCAAGTTATAATATTCTCGTAAAGAAAAGTGGCCACCATACTGGTATTATCATGGCAAATAGCAATAGCCTCTATCCATTTGGTTACATAGTTTGTGGTGACTAAAATATACCACTTCTAGCTAGGTTTTGATGCTAGTGCGATGGAACCGAAAAAATCAATACCTCATTTTTCAAATAGTGCCTGTACCAAGATTGGTACTAATAGCATGGCTGAAGTACCTGTGAATCAATCCATTCGATGATAGGGATTACAATGACGAACAAATTGGTGTGCATCAGTAAACATTGTGGGCCACCAATATCCTGCTAATAAAGCCTTGCGAGCAGTGCTGTCACCCGCAAAATAACCACTACAACTATCTAAATGATAACCTTCTAGTATCGACTATACTTCACTTGGAAAGATATACCATCTTAAAATGCCATCTTTGCCTTGTTTATACAAAGCATCGCAAATCATCATGTATATGACACTCTTTAAAATGAGTTGTTTCTTACACTTCTCGATGAAAGTCGACGAAGAAGTGTGGAAGGTCAAAAACTGAATGATTTCATTATATTTGAGGGAAATCACATCCACCACAAATGATTCAGCGTCGGAAAGAGCATCAGAGACAGGCTCGTTGTAGAGAATATTAAACAACCGGGATAAATGATCAACATTTGCATGTTTTTTGTTAGGTCATACAATAATTGTAAAATTAAACTCTTGTAGAAGTAATACCCATCGGACAATGTGCCTACTCAATTGAGGCTTATTAATCATATATTTGAAGGCATCATAATCTACATAAAATATAAACAGATATGCAAGCAAATAGTGCCAAAACTTTTGAACCAAGTATATCATATCCAATGCTTCGCGTTCAGTAGTAGTATAATTACATTTGGCAGCCATCAATTACTAATTGGCATAATAGATAGGATGATTTAGACTCTGGACATCCTTCTGACTTAGCACCGATCCAATAGCCATATTGGATGCATCAACGTACACATAGAAATGCTTCGTCTAACAAGGTGCCACCAATATTGGAGCAGAGACCAATTTTGACTTTAATGCTTCAAAAGCCATGATACACTCCATGGTCCAGAGAGAACTAGTCCTATTTGACGGAGGTTTCTTTAGTAAATTTGTTAAAGCTTGACAAATAACTGCAAACGAATGAATAAAGCAGTGATAATGACTAACATGACCGTCTCTAGTCTGGGCAAGTTCATTATATGCTACACTTTGTCACGATCCATAGCAATATCACAGCTAGAGACAATATGTCCCATTAATTTTTTGAACGGAATGCCAAATTGATACTTCTTTGAGTTCAACGATATTCCAAACTTAAGACATTCAGCCAAACATTTGCCTAGACAACTAAGATGATCTTGTTTTGTATTGAATGTATAAAATTTATCTATAAAGATGTCCATAAATATCCAGAAATAGTCTTGGAAGGCATGAGTTATCTTTCTCTGAAACATGGCTGGGGCGTTGCATAACCCAAAAGATATTACGTGATAAACAAATGTGCCCCAATTCGTAGTAAAGGTTGTCTTGAGTTGGCCTCTTGGTGTAATTTAAACTTGATTATATCTAAAAAATCCATCAAGGAACGAATAACATTCGTGACCTACTACGACATCTAATATACTATTCGTGAAAGGTAATGGAAAGTAATCTTTCTTGGTGGCCGCATTAAGTTTTCAAAAATCCTGATAAATTTGGATTTTTCTATTCTTTTTCGGCACCATCATAATTGGAGAAACCCACTCACTATTCGAGACTAGGTAAATAAAATCAACCACAAGAAGCTTGTCCAATTTCTCGTTCACCATGAGGGAATATTTAGGATTAAGGCGATGTTGTCTGTACTGTATCAGTTTAGCATTCTCCTCTAAAATGATATGATGCTCACAGAATTTAGCAGGGATACCTTTTAGATCATCATAAGTCTAAGAAAAAGCAGATTTATGATGCAAGAAAAATTTTGTCCAGCAGGCCAACTCCTGTTCCTTAATATCTTTATAGACCTTAATTGTTTGAGGCTCTGCTGTGATCGCCAAGTTTATAGTTTGATATAAAAGTGCAGTGGCGATGTTTTGTTTCAACCCCCACACTGTCGTAATACATGAAGTCTTGCTTGAGAATGCTTCGGGCACTTGGTTGTGGAAGGAAGAATGAAAATTGTAATAAAAAAAATCCTAATTCTAATAGAATACTAAAAATGCTCTAATTAGATCATAATAATGCTAAGTAAGCTTAATCAAATTCAAAAAAAAACCTCAAAGAAATTTCAAACAAACAATAAGAATTCTTAAAGAAATATTAGAAGGATCACAAATATCACTCAAATACATCTCAATTCAATCTTAATTTAATTCTAGTTAAAATCCTATTGAACTTCATTCAAACTTTAGGCCAAAACTAATTGAATCTTAAATCCTAATAAAATCCTAAATCCTAAATCAAACCCTAAAAAAATCTTAAACCAAATCCCAACCAAATCCTAAACCAAATCCTAATCAAATCCTAAATCCTAAATCAAACCCTAACCAAATCTTAATCCAAATCCTAAATCCTAAACCAAATCCTAATCCAAAATCCAAATCCTAATCTAAATACTAAATCCTAAATAAACCCTAATTAAATCCTAAACCAAATCCTAAATCCTAAATCAAACCTTAATCCAAACCCTAAATCCTAAACTGAATCCTAACCAAACCCTAAACCAAACCCTAGTAATTCCTACAACACATTTAAACCTCAATAACTAATGAATAAACCATTGATCTTAACTCAAATTTTGCATACTTCTTAAAAACTAAAGTTAAAAACAAGCACAAAAAAAATAAAAAAGATCGGACTTATCAAATTGACGATAACTTCAAAAATGTGCTCAAGTATTGGCCAGCCTCTTTCTCCAATCTTAATGCCAATCTTCCAAAGCCAATATCTCTCCTTTGTACCATTCGATTGATTTCAAAATTCTCAAATACATAGAAAAATAAGTCTAATATCCTCTCACATAAATTTCATTCCAATCCAACTAGTAGATTGCAAGAAATCTTAAAAACCCCCACTGGACCTAAAATTCTACTTTCTAAGATCTTGACCCACTTAAACCTAAATATTCTTCAATTCAACTGTTAGATCGAGCTTAAATTCACAAAACATATTAAACACAACTATAACCATAAACCCACAAAATTTCTCTTATAGATCTATTACAAAACTCTTGAAATCACCCAAAATATAAATCCTATTTTATTTCATAAAACCCAAGTCATCCGAAACAAACCTTGACTTTATAAAGCTCTTACAAAGTCATATCAACTCCAAATCACCCAAAATCAATGCCTATAAAAACCCTATCCAATCTTCTATCAAACCTTACTCTTTGATTTGCCAAAGAGTCTCGGAGTCGTCGTCGAGACTCGGTTTTGTGCCTTAGGATCTGATTTCGATCCTAATTCATAACCGGCCCTCTCCGGGTATCAACATCTAGTTTATTTTAAGTAATTTTTATTAGAATTTACTCTTAACTTCCTCCTAAAGATTTCTATATTATTTATTTTTCCAATCTACTTTATTTTGTCTTATTTTTGGTCCTACAAAGTAAGTAGAAGCTATTTTTTCTAAAAAGACACCATTACTACTAAAAGTTTTACTACCTTCTTATCTTTTATCCATATTTTTCTACTTTTTCTTTTAAGTTGGCTCTTCTATAATAAGATCCATATTATCATCTTTCACCATATAGTCATATTACAACATGACAGCGCTAGTTTAAAATCAATCGGTAAGTCTGACATCTGTAAAGTATTGAATCCTGTGTCCAGGGCACTTACATGGTGCACATTATACTTGGTCATCCAATCAATACTAACTTTAGTAGAGATTTTCGAATCTAGGGGGTATATCAAGTACTCCTTTAGACCTCCACATTGGTACACTACTCTAGGGTATTGGGCTGCTTCCATGGGTGCCTCTATAATTGATACTACTACGTTATCATCGGACCTAAGCTCATCATCCAAAGTCAATTTTGAAATTAGCAATTGACACTCTCTGTGATAGTGTATTGGGTATATTTGTAACACCATTTCATCTCGGTCCTTGTCAATTATCAAAGTACTCTAACTCCAATCATTTTTATCCGTTGCTTGATAAAGCCAGGGTTGTTCCAATAAAATTGGATACAATAAAGTCAAACATTATAACTAAAAGACGATGTAGTCAATTTCATATGTAATACCAGTAATTATAGTTTGAACACTCCATAAAATATCCATTGATTTAACTCGGCTATGATCTGCTATCTTTAACACCAATATTATAGGTACTAAGTGTTTTAAATCTAAAACATCCATTATATCAGTGCTCATCAAATTAACATTAGAACCACCATCCACCTAAATACTTGAGATCATAATATCGTCAATCGAAACATCCATGGTTGGTGCACCTATGTCAGGGTTCAAATTGATCTTACAAACTTCTTTATTGTGTTGCCTATGTCGTGTTAACGATGAATTCAATATAGAATGGCATTCTGGTGCAATCGCTAGAAGTTGCTTCATAGAAATAGAAGGCCGAATAGCATCTAGATCTTTCAAAATATCATAGGATTTCATATTTAAGATAATTTCTAATGCCCTCTTTCTTTTCATTGTGTTGAATTTAACTCCAAGAGGTAAGATATTCTTTCGCCCTGGACTTGGAATTGGAACAGTAGTCTGAGCTTCTTTGGAATTCGTGCCTCTGAGAGGATCTTTCAAAGGATAGACGTTTTCCAAAACAGCGTAGAGAATAGAACCTCTTGGAACGGAACCAAAGCCTCAATAATCGGGACCTCATTGGATTGCCCAACCGAGTCAAGTCTCATATTGGATAAGAGGCCTTTAACAGGACCTGGATTGGATGTCCCCATAATTGGGTCAAATTGGCCCTTCACATCAGATTCACCAAATATTAGATTGATCCTTTTCTCTTTTGTTGGCTCTTGATAAAAATAACTTGGACAAATTTCACTCGATTTATTGGAGAATCTTAAGGACCTTCATTTATCTCCTCAATTTTTCCTTGGCTTTGGATCTACTAATCCCGATTATTGAAATTGAATGGAGCATTACATTGCTGATAAGTATATGCCCCAACTGCTTGCAATTCCTACACACTAGCACATGATTATCATTAGCTCTGGGATTGAGACATTCACTGATATAATGACCAATCTGTTTGCAACGAAAACAACGAAGTGGTCTTCTTGTACTCCCATCAGGCATATTGGGTGTCTCCACCAGTATATACCTAATAGGCTTATTCCATATAGGGTTAGAAAATGATCCTAATTGTCTCGTTGGTACGGAGGGTACTTGGGTCGATGACGCTAGTGGAGCATATTGCTGATACCTCTACTGCTCCTTACCATAGTTTTAGGAGTTTGATGCAGACCCCTCATTAAAATTGGAACTTTGAAAGTTATTGAATACTTGATTTTGTTGATTAGATCGATTTCCATTCCATCCATACGTATTTTCTGTTTGAACTTGATTGACGTCCCACTGAGTCAGTAGGATCATGGTCTGATTATTGAATTGTTGTTACCTTTGCTAATTCCAACAATTAGTTGTTAAGTGCTTTCCTCCGCAAATTGTCCATTGACCCATCATTTGTAAGGATGAAGGACATTCTCTTACCAAATGACCATGGCCCTTACAATTACTGCACCATACATTGGTCCTAGTATTGATAGGCTTGTTCTTCTCTTCCTTATCCTTAGCCATATTAACAGCCATTTCCTCCATTTTCTTCATCAGGTTCAATAACAAGGCTTCATTGGAATCTTTTGGAGCTGGTATTATTGGTAACTCTGTCGCTTATTGTTGATATGGAAAATATGGAGCATACGTTGTTGTCACGTTCGGTGGTATAGCTTGCAATGGGATGACATTAACTGGCCTCTAAATATTGGTATTAGAATTGGCCGCTATTTCTAACATTTGTGGATAACTATCCAGTGATTCGTTCCAAGTTGGATTTTGATAGTTGCCTTGAACTAGAATCATCGTGGCATCCACAGTTAAAAACTGATCATAATGGCATTCCTCCCAAACCTTAGCTCTATTAAGAGATGCACTTACTATATTTGGTTAAGCCTCTTTTACAAAAAATTTTAGTTCGGATGGATGTAATCTGTTGATTAATATGGATAATATAAAAGCCTCTGGCATTTGGTGATTTGGCCACTTATAGAGTATATCTACTACACGACCATAGTATGATTCCACTACCTCTTCTGGACCCATTTTGCTAGTCATTAATCTTTCTCGAAGTCGATTCTCAAAACCAATTAGACAAAAATAGATTAAAAATGTATTCTTCAATGCTACCCAATTGAGAAATTGGTCCACTAGTTGACGGTTGTACCATTTAAATGCCATGTCCTTCAAGATTGCTGGCAACCATTGTAACCAAATATCTTCAGTTCTTCCATTATTGGCTACACATGCTGTCAGAAACTGAGATAAATGTTGATCGGGATTTGCATCCAAAAAATTCCTAAAAGTAGGTAATGGAGCCATGCTTGTTGTGCGATCACTCATTTCACCCATTTGTACTGCTATTGGAACCGTTGGACCATCTGTCGCCATTGAAGAGAATAATATTCCACTTAATCTTTTGTCAAAACAACCGGCACCTTCCCTAATTGATTGTTCTGAATTTTCAAGTTTCCTCAATTTGCTATTATTTTTTCTTACTAAGTTATTCGGTTGAATTGGAGGTGAAAATGATGGATTTTGAAATACACTAAATTGGCTCTTATTAACCAGTAATTTATGCCACTCTACGGAACTAGTTTTGACAAAATTAGAAGCTCTTATTATTAGAAATGTATCTAATGGAGTACCCAATTCTTTTGTGATTCTTCCACTCGCAGTTAATGGCCTCAAGGGAAACACTGGTCTATTAACCAAATTTTCCTGAAGTGCTCTTGGCAATTTTCTAACAATATATACTTTTGAAATATTTGATGTCGATCAACTTTTAGGTATAATCGGATATGCCGACAGGCATGCAACCATGGTTTAATCCAACTTTATTCATGATTCCTTTTTAACTTCCATTCATGCTCGTTATGTAACAAATTTCTTGCTTCCGATCTCTCTATTCTTTCTTTTGACTGCCATATTCTCTTTACTATTAAGTTTTCATTCTTAATAATCATATTCTTTCATTATAATGCTTTCTCCCAGTAACAATACTCCTTCATCAACTAATAACAACAATGTGCAATCTTGCACTTTCAAAAGACCGCTCAAAATATATAATTTCCATCCAACACCAAAAATAACAAACTTCACTCCAACCAATCTGAATTCACATAATTTTTGTAATCACCAACTTCCTCTGTTGAAACACACACAGCTCTCAATAAACAACAATCATAATCTTCCAATAACTCCTCATATAATTCAATCATTTAGTACTCCAATTACATAATCAATAACTCATAAATCAATCTCTGATTTATTCCACAAACTCACTTCTCAATATTCAAAAACTATCCATTACTCTTCAACAACAAAAAAAAAACAAAGAGGTAGCACCAAGCTTATCTCAGCTCATGATTATGATAGTCTGGTCCTCAGACTAATTTCTACAACTTCTATATACTTACTCCCTATTCCTAGATTCTAATCGTAATCCTATAATTAACCACTTTTAATAACTAAGTTAACCATCGGTCTTCCTGAACTAACTATTCTATGAACTATTAGTCTATTTTACTAATATCTTATAAAAATGAACTAATATCTATTCTATAATTTGCTTTGGATTTTATTAGAATTTATCTAAAATTTGATTAAGATTTATTTAGGATTTAATTGTAATTTATTTTGGATTTCATTAAGATTTTATTAGAATTTATTTAAAATTTTATTAAGATTTGTTAAAGATTATATTAAAATTTAATTAGAATTCAATTATAATTTCTATTTTTGATATTTTTTAAAGATTTTTTATTATATATATTTCATTAAAATTAATTTATATTTTTTTATGTTTCTTTTGTAAGTTCTTGAGACTTCTTTTGGATTTAATTAAATATTGATTAGTATTGTTATAATTTAATTGAAGTTTTTTTAGGATTCTATCAGAGTTATTAAATTCATTTTGTTATAAGTTCTATTTTTTTTTTTTAAATCAAGTATTTAATACATTCTTAAGAAAACTTTGCATAATATGATAACAAAAGATAGGAAGATTAGAGACTTTTAAACCATGAATAAGAAAAAAGAAAAAAATTAAGGATGAAGAAGGCTTCACTCTTGCCTCTATATATATTATCTAACTAGAAGCTATGTAGTGATGTCCTATAAGACCTCTAATATGTGTTTAACTTGAAATACAACTTTTATGAATACACCACATGACAAACTTTTACCACAAGTAGCCAACATGTACAATATATGGTCAACTTAGTGGCTAAATTTTTAACCTACAAATTATCTATAAACACATATAAAATCAAATCTACATCTATAAAACTTCTTTATAAGATATTATCAAATTTACTTACTTTTACTTATTTCTACTTAACTTCTTTAAATTTAGGTTAATATGTATATTTATGACATTATTACAATATAAGGTTTTGGAGGTATTTTTTGAAGTTGAATTGAATTGCTTCTACTTAATATTTTTCTTTTGAAATATACTTATTAATTATTATATTATTATGCTTTCAATATTTTATAAATAATTTAATAATTTTTTTAAATATTATTTTAAAAAATATACTTTTTAAAGCATAAGTCTATAATTTATTTATTTTTATTTATTTTATTTTAATGTACTCAAGGTATTTTATATTCATTTTTTTATTTTTTTTCTATGATTTATTCTAGTTGTATTGATTATTTTTATTAGAAGGTGTTTCTATAAACATTTGATATATTTATAGGTAATAAAATAGTCTTTTAATTATATTTTGTACCATTAATATACATATTTATTTCAATAATAATCTAAATAAAATGATAAAAAATAGTAAAAATAGATAAATTTAAATAAAAGTAGATAAAAATAAATAATTTAATAATATCTTATAGACAAACCTTTTAAAAGCTTCATAGGCATAAATTTTTTATTTATATGTATATCAAAGACAAAAACTCAATAAAAGCAAATAAATAAGTGACACTTATTTTAAGAGGTATAATAAAATAAAAATAAAGAAATATTTATTTTAAAAAAGAATCAAAATGGCTATTACCAAAAATTAAAAAAACTACAAACTTCTTAAAACTAGAATAGAAGCAAGAAAAGAGTTGACACGACTAAAGAAGACTTCACTCTCACATCTATATATACTATCTACTAAGGAGCTATGTGGCTATATTCTATAGGACCTCCAAAATGTGTTGACTTTATATAATATATATCTTAACTTGTAAATCAAGTTTTCTATATAGGCACTATATAGTTAGCTTGTTCTCAAAGCTATCAATATGTGTAGTATGTGGTTAACTTCTTCACCAAGTTTTTAACCTACTAATCAATTATAAACATATATAAAGTCAAAGCAGCATCTATGAAGCTTTCTTAGAAGATATTATAAAATCAATGTATTCTTATCTACTTCTACCTATTTATATTATCAAAATAATAATTACAATAAATATTTTTTTATAATATTAACTTTCTTTTTAGGAACAAGTTCTATAAAAATTAGTAATTACATGTTGAGAAAGTCTAAGATGTAGCAAATTGTATTTGCTACATACTCTGATCTTTATTTCCTTTGAGCATAGTTGATAGGTCCTCTCAACTATTGGTAATGTTTCATTTTAGGGCAAGAAGACTACCATTGTCGAGATAGAGAGAATTTGCCTTAAAAAAGCACAAGACTTCTAACTATCATTAATTACTCAATCAAGCCTATAGATTTAAAAAAATATCCATTTTACATATTAATTATACCAATAGGAGCAATTACATCAATACATAAACCATGAGTATTAAAGATCATAAAAAATGTAATAAAAATATTATAAAACCTTGTTTATCTTTAAGGTGAAATTTTTGAAACTTCAATAGTTTATATCTCAGAATTGGACTATCCAAAAAAATCCAAATTTTATATGAAGAACTCATGTATTTTTAACAACTACCACAAAATATTTAAACTACAAATTTATTACAAATCTCAAGATATTGCCAAAATCCTAATAGTAGCTTCAAACCCTTATTTACATACATCCATAAAAAAATTTCTTCATATCTCTCAAGATAAGTACTTAAACACTATAAAATTTTGATATATATCTTTTTAACCTAATAATACATATTTTTAGAAATTTTTAGCTAAAAATTCATCTAAAAACTTAAGATATGGCTCCAACCATTACTATCAATAAAACGACTTACTTATTGCCTTTGAATTACATATGCTATCTTCAACGCTCTATAAATTCTTCATATAAACTCTAAATGTAGAAATTCCTTCATAAGAAATGTAGATCTTGAAATCATCCTTGCAATTTCTTCTTTTGATCTCCAAAATCTATCATAAAATTCCTCACAACTTCAAAATAGAAAAAAAATATCTTAAAAAGATCCCTTAATTTCAAATGATTATAACTTCATCACCTTTACTCCAAATCTTCTTAAAATTTGCAAATAAATTGTATTCCAAATTCTAAATCTTATAATCCTTGCCTTTGATTTTCAAATATCTTTTTTAAATTTACTGAAATCCTTGTTATGGTTACAAATAACCTATTGAATGCCTATTAGGCATGGCCTTCAACCAATAGCGATAAAGAACTTTATTTTTAGCCTTCATCCATCCATATCTTACTTTCATCCCTCCAAATAAGTTTTTTAGAAGTTAAGATCTTCATCTTTGAGCCTCAGTCATCTCCTTAAATTTTATATTAAATATTTAAATCCTATATATTTTAAGTACTATAATCAATATAAGTAAAATTCAAAATAAATTTTCTTACATCAATTCTCTTTAAATTATCCTACTAATTACTCCAAAATACATAAGTAGTTATAAATATATTATCTATTTTAGTTAATTTTTATATATTATAAAAAATTATAATATAATATTATATTATTTGATTATTATTGAGACCTTCATAACTTCTTTTAAAAAAAATATTTGTAACACCATTAGGATTCATTCCTACCTCTAATAAAATCAACAAACATTGAAACTCTCTTTTCAAGTCATGCTACCAAACTCATTTTATTTTGCCATGTATTCAAAGAAAAACATGTCATTCTTAAAGGTCTTCATTTCTATTACATCTTCTTGAAGGCTATGATAATTGCAATGTCTTATTTGATAAGTAAACAAATGATGGCTCTTAAATTGAATCTACTTATTTTTTATTCTTTATTTTTTTAATACCATAATTATACAAAAATTAGAAACAAAAATGTAAGGTAGAATGTAAATTTTTTAAATTTTAATTTGTTTATAATAAAATTTTGTTATCCTTCATCTTGATTTTGATCAATATTATTGGTGAAAGTTTGTATTTTTTCTATTATATTTGTAAGATTTTTATCTAACTTTTATGTACATTTTCTAATATTATACCTATATCAATGAATAATATATTCCAACCTAAGTTGGTGCACCCTCAAGTCTAAGATTTCTTCTACTTCAAATTCTTTATGATTATCTACTTCTATAAGAGGCAATAATAATTGTCTTCTTTTCAAAATATTTACTATCTTATATGGCTCCAAAAGAGATATGTAAAATACCGAATGGATTTTTATAAACTCTGATAGATATAATTGATAAGCGACTAAATTGACTTCTTTATAAATATAAAATGGTCTAAGTCAATATTAATCCAACTTATTATAAAAAAAAATAGTTTTAATATTATGAAAAAGTAACCATACCTTATCACCAATGTGGAAATAAGATTGTTCCTTATAATAGGTATTTATATTGTTCTTTTAGTATTCTTGAGGCTGTTTTAGTCTTGCCTTAATTATTGTATGTAGCTCAAATAAATGATTTGTTAAAGCTTTTTCTATAAGATTATCAACTTTTGAAAAGTAAAAAGTATCAAATCATAGATGATAACCATAATTAACAAAGAAAGATATTTATTACATAGAATAATATATTATATTATTATAAGCAAATTCTATCCATGGTAAAAGAGTTGTTCAATTATCTTATTGGTAGTTGATATTATACCTTAAATATTCCTTCAAAATTTGATTTACATACTTTATTTGTATATTAATTTAAAGATAAAAAGCCAAAAATAGTTTTATATCTATCTTTAGAATCTTAAAAAGTATTCTTTAAAATCTTGATACAAACTAAATTTTTTTATCTAATATAATATCCTTAGATAATCCATGATAGTTCTAGATGTTTTCAAGGAAAAGCTTGGCTATTTCTTCGTGTGTAATAGATTTTGTACATAGTATAAAATATGCCATCTTGATGAAACAATCTACTATCATAAATATAGAGTCATAAGAACCTAAGATCGGAAGATCCGTGGTAAAATTCATAAAAATAAAAGACCATAGTTTTTGTGGAATGAATAATGGTTAAAATTTGTAAGGTCAATGAAAAGGAGTTTTTTAACTTGATCAAACATCACAAGATTGTACAAAATCTTTGATCACTTTTTATATTTTGAGCTATCAAAAATCTCTAGATATTAGCTCTTAAGTCTTATTATATCTAAAATATTTTATTTTTGGAAAGTCATAAAGAACTTGAAGAATATATAATTAAGCTTCATCTTTTAGAACATATAAGCACTTCACAAAATATAATAGATTGTTCTTGAATTCAAACTTAAAAATATCATGAGACTTTGAAGGATTTTCTTTAATATCACAAATAAGAAGATCAAAAGACATACTTAATTAAAATTGATTAATAAAAGTTGAATCAAAAATTAGTGTTGATTTCATTTCTCAAAGATGAAAATGTTCTAGCTTCAAGAGAATTATCTGTTATTAATCAAAATTGACATTTCTTTCCTTTGATGTAATATTAGATCATTTAGAAAGTATATTTGATAAACTTTCTTATTTTTGCAATTGATAAGTGATCTTAATATTGATTCTTAATAGGGACATGCTTTAATGGGCTTAGTAATAATTCAAAATACATGTTGATATAAAATACTCAAGATTCTTATGGTTTGTTGTCATATTATGTCAAATCTTACTTAAAAATATATAAAGTACTTGAATGTGGAAGGTAAAAGAATAAACATATTAAAAATTGATCAAGTCTAATTAAATTTTTATAGAAATTATATAAGAAATACAAAGAAATCCTAAAGAATTTTTAAAGAAAGTATAAAAAAATAATAAAGAAATTCTAAAGAAATCTGAAAGAAATCTTTAAAAAATCCTTAAAACATCCTAAAGAATTCCAAAGAAATTATAAATCCTAAATTAAATCCTAATCAAATCTTAAATCCTAAATCAAATTTTAATCAATTCCTAACCAAAATCTAACCAATTCAAATCAATCGTAGGGCAATTTAGAACCTCAATATCTATTGATTAAATTATTGATTTTACTTAAAATTTTATACACTTTTCAATATTTTAATTAACAAAAAGAATAAGAATTTTGAAAAAAATTGAACTTACAAAATAAGAAAAAAAATATCATAATCTACTCAAGTTTTGACCAGCGTCCATCTTTGGCTTTAATATTGATCTTTCAATAGCAATAATTCTTAATTGATTTATAAACTTACTTTTAAATTTTATACAAGTAAAAAAAGTCAAATTAATTATTAGCTCCTATAAAAATTACTTCAATGCAATTAGCAAATTATTACAAATCTAAGATAACTGTACTAGACTTAAAAATTTAATTTTTGTGACCTTAATCTACTTGAATTTTAGTAACTTTCAATCCAACCATCTAATTAAGCTCAACTTCATAACATATGTTTAGCACAACTATATTCACAATTCTACAAAAGTTCATTCGTAGATCTACTTTATAATTTATAAAATTATTCAAATTATAAATCTTATTTCATTTCACAAAACCTAAAATCATCCAAAACAACCCTACCTTTGTAAAGCTCTTACAAAGTCATTTCAAACTCAAATCAATTAAAATTAATATTCCAAAAAATATTATAAAGTCTTTCTTCAAAATCTATTCTCCAATTAGAAAAAAAATCCCAAAGTCACTATAGATATGTAGCTTTGTGCCTTAGGATCTGATTTTGACCTAGATTAACAACTGATCTTCTTTCGGTATCAATTTTTATCTTTTTGAGGTAATTCTTGCTAAAATCAACTTCTAATTCTCTCCTACATATGTTAATATTTTTTATTTTTCTAATATATCTTATTTTTCTTTATTTTTTAACTTACAAAGTAAATAGAAGTCCACTTTGTAAAAAGGCAACATTTGAACTTTTAGTTTACTATCCTTTGACTATTATCTATATTTCTAAGATAATTTGCTATAATATTTTGAAATAAGATCTTCTAAAATATAATATTTTTTCACACTTTTACCTATTAGCTATATTACACCACAACATTGTATACATGATAACTAAACTAACAACGCCTTCTAAATAATGGCACTATTCTTAAAATAAATCCACAATTACAATTGAAATAAAAAATTATTGATTAAAGTTTATATTTGTGATAACATGGTACCTAAAGCAAATTCTGATGCATCTATTTCTATAAAAAAATAGCTTAAAAAAGTTGATGTAATATAGGATTGGTGCAAAAATAAAGGTTATCTTTAAAGCTTTAAATGCTACTTTTTCTTCTTGATTCCATTGAAGTTTGTCTTTATAAATTAAACATGTAAGTAGAGTTGTAACTTGAAAAAAATCCTTAATAAAGATTTGATAGTAGTTAATAAATTCCAAAAATCATTGTACATCTCTTATCATTTTTAGTATCTTCAAATCCATAATACTTTGAACTTTCTTAGGATCCATCATAAGTCTATCATTTGAAATGATATATCCTAAGAAGTCGACTTGAGTAGTATGAAATATACACTTTTTTTTTTATCTTAGCATAAAATCCCTCATCTCTTAATTTTTGTAATATACAAAAAATATAAAATTTATATATTTTTATGTTTGTAGAATAAATTAAAATATAATTTAGATAATAAATAATAAAATTATCTAAAAATTCTTAAAATATATTATTCATTAGATGTTAAAAATTATTATGGACATATATATTTACTCTAATATTTATCTATATGATTAAATAGAAATAAATAGGAATAAATTTATTTCATAATATTTTCTAAAAATAATTTTTAGAAGCTTTATAGATGCTACTTTGACTTTACTTGTATTTGTAGTTGATTGGTAGGTTAGAAACTTGGTCAAAAAATGAACTACTTCTTGATAGCTTGTGAAATAAGCTAATTATGTACTATACATATAGAAAACTTGCCTTACAATTTAAGATATGTGTCTTGCAAAGTCAACACATTTCAAAGGTCCTATAAGACATTGCTATATAATTCCTAGTTATAAGTATATATAGAGGTAAGAATGAAGCCTTCTTTATTCTTATCAACACCTTTCTAGTCTTCTTGTCTTTAGCAATAGCCATTCTAGTTTAATACAATATCATCTTTGAGTGACTTTCTAGTTCTTTTAAGTGATACAAGAATTTATTAAGGATTTTTTTCTTGAAGATTCATGTCCTTGACAATTTGACAAGAATATTAATTTATTATTATTTTATTTTTTTAGAAGTGAGTAGATTATTCCACTTCTATTATTATATTTTGATGGTTGCAAACTATCCATCTTTAAATAAATAATTTTATTTTTTAATACTAATCTTTTTTTTAAAGAGAGTAGATTATCCATCTTTGTGAAAATTTTTATTTGATATTAGAGGTTGCAGATTTTCTCTTCTAATTTAATTTTTTAGATTTGTTTGAGTTGTTTATAGAAAGAAGATTATGAATGCTAGTCTCAACAAAAGTGAGAATATATTTGTAATTATTGCAGATCTTCATAAGCTTGTCAATATTCTAAGAATAGAAATCTTATGTATTTCTAATGTGAATCATGGAGGTACTATTCCTATACCTATAAAAGAAGTTGAGAGTTTACATCAAAAAATTGTGTAGTTGAAGGAAGCTAGTAGATCAACCTCACAACCAAATCCATGAAGTTTTGTTTCTATAAGTATGACAGAGACAAGGATTAGTATGCTTGAGAAGTTTAATGGAATAAAATCAAAATTTTGAGGAGTTTTGCAACAAGTCAAGCTCTATCTAAGTTTGCATCTTGATGGATTTATTCAAGTTGGATTCATAAGTGCACTTCTATCATGAAGTACTTTCTCTTGATTTTTATTTTTAATGGAAAAAGATTCGTGATTCTTTTATAATTTGAATTTATTCTTAGAAGTATTTATAGCCATATTTGGAAAAAGTAATCAAAAAAGAATATCAAAGATTAAGCTCTTATCTTTATAAAGATTAGCTACCATATATACTACTATATTCCAAAATCTCACTTGTGATGTGGAATGGAATGATAAAGCCCTTATCAATCAATTTTGATATAAATTGAAGAATAATATCAAATACTTATTACTGATAATGGCAAAAGTAAAATCTTTGAAAGAGTTTATTGTTCAAGCTATTATATGCAATAATCAATTAATTAAAAGATATCAAGAAAAAAGACTTGACTGTAGAAGAACAAATCAAATAATGATGATAGCTACCAAATTTTTAAAAACTTATTTATTAAAGCTAGAACCAATGCAAATTGATATGGTATATTTTAAATCTCTTATTAAGCAAGAAAAGACTTGATGATGTCAAGAGGGCTTATACTTATATTGTGGAAAAGTTAAACATACTGCTTAATATTTTCTAAAGAAACAATGCAACTACAAAATGAGAAGCATGATTACCAAATAAGATGATATGCCAAAAAATGAGTTTTTTCAACTATAATAAGAGCCATGCAACTAAAATCTTGTATAATTCCTAGTAATGGTCTTATTCTCTCTTTAAACCCCTTACCTTATTTTATAATAAAAGTTTATTTAGGACCAAAAAATCACAAAGTCTTGGCTTCGTTAGATTCAAGAGCCTCAACCTATTTTATAGACAAAGTTTTTGTCAAAAAATAAGAAATATTGTTAGTCAAAAAAACAAAAACTTAGACATATAGAAGTCATAGATTGTCATTTATTATCTTTTGGAGATGTTATGCATAAAATTATTCTTTTAGATGTAGTAATTAAAGATCATAATAGTATAATAATATATATTGTAATAAGATCTTTGTCTAATTTGGTTATTTTAGAATTATCTTAATTACAAGAATATAATCCTCAAATAGATTGGATTCCTTATAATCTTAATTTTTTTGGTAGTTTAATCCAAAATCTCATTAGTCAAGTAAAAATATATAAGTCTACTACATCCAAATCCTTACTAATAGGTGTAAGAACTTTTATGCACACTTTAAAAGAAGGATTATCTTTTGTTATATACACCATGTCCATTTTTTATGGTGATAAGACATTAAGTAGTATTTCTAGCTAGTATCAAGATTTTTAGGATATTTTTGAAAAAAAAAATGCAGATATAATTTTAGAGCATTATTCTTATGATTTTTCTATCGATCTTCATGAAAGAGCTCAACCACTATTTGGACCAATCTATAGTCTATTATAGAAAAAATTGGCTACACTTAAAGTATATATTGATGAAAACTTGGTTGAGAATGCCATTTTAAATTTTCAGCTAGATCTTCTATCTTATATATGAAGAAAAAAGATAGATCTTTATAGATATAAGTAACTATTGAAGGCTTAATATGATCACCATCAAGAAAAATTATTCTCTATTTTTGATTTTAAGACTTTTTAATCAATTTAATTAAGAAAAGATCTATACAAAAATAGATCTATAAAGAGTTTATAATTTGATATGCATTAAAAAAGAAAAAGAATGAATTCTCTTTGAATAACTTGAGTAGTGTGGAATACACAATTACAAATGTACCAACTACTTTTTAACATCTAATGAATGATGTCTTTTGTAAATTTTTTGATGATTTTATTGTTTACTATTTGAACAACACCTTAATCTATTCTAAGAATATAAAACAATATGAAATTTATGTTCATTGTATATTACAAAAACCTAGAAATATAGGATTATATGCCAAGGTAGAAAAGTGTGTATTCCACAATACTCAAGTTGACTTTTTAGAATATATTATTTTCAACGAAGGACTAATGATAGATCCAAAGGTCTACACTATCATAGATTGGAAGATTTTAAGAATGGTAAGAGATGTGTAATGCTTTCTAGACTTTGCTAATTACTATCAAACCTTCATCAAGAATTTTTTTCAAGTTGCACTTTTGTTTACATGTTTGACTTATAAAAAAAAACTTGAATGGAGTAAAGAAGCTAAAATATCATTTGATATTTTAATAAAGGAGTCTATATCAATCTTATATCATATTGACTTTTTGAAGGCATTTTCTATGGAAATAGATGCATTAGACTTTGCCTTAAATGTAATATTTTTACAAATAGAAATAGATAATAAACTCCATCTACTAGCTTTTTATTCCAAAAAATTTCAGCAATGAAGATTATTTATGAGATCTATAATAAAGAGCTCCTTATAATTGTGGATTCATTTCAAGAATAGCATCATTATCTAGAAGGCACCTCAAGTCTAACCATTGTATGTACAAATCACAAGAACTTCAAATACTCTATGTCAATATGTATTTGAATTATTGCTAAGTTTGTTGAAGCATATCTTTATTGAGATTTTATTCTAAGATTATTTATTGACCCAAAAAAAAACAAGGTTTATCAGATGTCCTTTCTAAACATTTTTATCTTGCACCAAAAAAAAGACATGTATATTTTTATTAATAAAGAATGATTTTCTTGAAGCCAAAGCATTTTCACCTTCAAGCAATAAAATCAACATTGATTGTTGATTCAACTTTCTCAAAGAAAATTCAATCAAGTATATTCTTTGATTCACTTATCCATGATATCAAGAATAATTCTTCTAAATCTTATGATACTTCTAAGTTCAATTTCAAAAACAACTTATTTTATTTCAAAGAATAATTATTTATTTCAAAAGATGGAGCATGATTACATGTTTTTCAAGCTCTATATGATTTTTTAGCATCCAAATATTTTAGATAGAAGAAGACTTTGAATCTAACATTAAAAGATTTTTGGTGGCCTCAAATATAAAAGGAAGTCAAAGACTCCATACAACCATGTGATATTTGTTCAAGATCTAAAACTCCTCATCATTGATCTTATGGACTTCTTCTGCCATTATGTATTCTAGAACAACCATCGTTTTTTGTTTCTATGGATTTTATCAAAAATCTTTCAATCTCAATTTTATATGATTCTATATTTGTAGTAGATCATTTTGTCAAGATGGCATATTTTGTATCATGTACAAAATTTATTATAGGTAAAGAAATAGCTAAGTTTTTTCTTGACAACATCTATCGCTATTATGGATTATCCAAGGATATTATATTGGATAGGGAGACTCAATTTATATCAAGATTTAAGATAACCTTTTTTAAGATTTTAAAGATGGATATAGAGCTCTCTTCAACTTTTTATCCTCAAATTGATGGACAAACAAAATAGATAAATTAAGTTTTGGAGCAATTTTTTAGATGCACCATCAATTATCAACAAGATGATTGGACAACTCTTTTGCCATTGGCAGAGTTAGCATATAATAATTTAATATATTCTTCTATTCATATGAGCTCTTAATTATATTTTAAAATTAAAATTTTTATTATTTTCTTATATTATAATAATTGAGTATATTAAATTAGGATTTATATTAGTAGAATTTAGTTTTATAGAATTTTTAAGATTTCAATCTTTGATAGTATAAATTATAGTGTAATTCTTTGAATTAGATTAATTAGGACCAAAATAACAAGATTTAGAAAATTAAAATAATAACTTAATTAATTTTAATAATTTAGAGGTTGTTAGTTACTACTATGAAGGTTAACTAAAAGCCTATGAATTCACCTATAATCATTTTACATGATTTAAAGTGAGTTAGAATTATAATTTTTTAAGAGATTTAGTGAAGTTTAACAATAATAGTTTTGAGATTTCTTCCAAATTCAACAAATTCAAGTAGCATGGTGGTTCTTCTAATTAATGGAAGCATTTTTAATGCAATGGTGGTATTAGATTCATCCTGTGGAGTGAAGAAAATAATATTAGCATCCTCTCCTTTAAAATATAAGTAGAGCAATAAAATTCTCATTTTGAAGAATTTTATAAAACTTGCCAAGATCCTTGTAAATAAAAACTTTTATAAAAATTAAAATTGAACATGGATTGAGGTATGTGATTAATTGATCCTAGCATAAGAAGGTATTTTGAACATAATAGTGAAGTTAGATTTACCAAAAAATGCTTTCTTGACTATTTACAAGAGCCATCAATCTTGGTAACAAAATTGGCTCTTAGATGAATAAAGACCATAGATCTATATTAGGATTTTTAGAAATCAAGGGTGGAGATGTGGCTACCTTCCTACAAGCCACCACTTAATTGTAAAAAAATGGCTTGGTTTTCCAAGCCTTCTCTCTTTCTTTTCTTTTGGTAAAGGGCAAAGCCATGCCAAATTTTGGCCCTAAATCCTAGTCTTAATTTTTTTTTTGATTTTTTTGAACTTGTGGTTGTGTATGAATGGATCTTGGGTAGTGAATGATGGTCATTGGGTTTTAGGACATAGGTCATTGTGATAGATAGCTCCCTCGGCCTCCCAAATATCTCAATAAGTCATTCAATTTTTTGAATTTCAATGTGAATTCTTTTTTTGTTTTAGCTTTTTTTATTAGAATTTCAATAACATAAAGATCGCTTGATTTAAAGTAAGGAAAAAAATTTTGGTGGAATTTTGAGTATGTGGGGGTCAGCTGCCTTAGCAATTTAGATCAACCACCTTTGAAAAGGCTTTCCTGAGTGCCTCTTAATTGGATTATTGTGAAATTTAGGGATTAAGTATACCTTTAAGCTGAATTCTAATTTCATAAATTTTACTGAATTCAAAGACAAATTGAATTTTTAGTTAAATTTCAAGTGGAGGGAGGTTGCTTACCATGGCACTCTTGGTCATTCAACTTTGAAGGAGCATTTTTTGCGGCTTAAGTACTAGATTGAATTTAAAATTATTAAAAAAAGAGCACCTTCAAGTTGAAATTGTAATAAAATAAAAATCATTCAATCTGGAATTAATCACAAATTTTGGAAAATTTTGGAATAGAAAGGAATTTGCTGCCTTCAATTCTTGGACGTTATTAAGATACCTTCACATTTATCTCTCTTTAGTTCCACTTTTACTTTTATTCTTATAATAATTCGTAAATTTCACATTTCAACTTTTAGATTCTAATTTTTAATTTTTAACCTTTAATCATTTTTCTTTTACTTTTAACTTTTATTTTTAACTTTTACTTTTAATTTGTACTTTCAAGTTTCAACTTTTATTTTTACTTTTACTTTTACTTTTTACTTTTAATTCAACCTTTAAGATTTTTTTACTTTTACTATGGATTAATGGTAATAATTTGATCAATTACTTTTATCATTAATTATTTAAAGGATAATTATATATAAGTTTCAAATAATTTATTGTCTATTTATTCTAATTAATTATACTTTTGTAATCATATAAAAATTAGTAATTGAGGATTAAACAAATGATCTTGAACAAACCATTGAGATTTAAGCGGAAATCATGCAAATAGCCTTAAAGACCATAATAATCTCATTATTTATTTATTTATTTATTTATTTATTTATATATATATATATATATTGGTAATCATTGCCTAGCAGGCTTAAAAGTTAATTGAATTTTTAATGCCAAGATTTAAATCAACTTAGCAATTATACAATTAAGAGTTCTTATATTCGACTTCTTGAACTTATTGTGTTGTATCAGTTTCATTGAGTGGTGAAATTTGGGCTCACAATTCAATAAACACCTTTCTTTGCTAATTATGGATATCATCGATAACTTGATATTTTTTACTTTTTAAAATTTGATAATCTTATAATAGAAGATTTGGCAAATCATTTGTCAAAGTTACATGCAACAATGAAGGTGTAGTTAAAAGAATCTCAAGAATGACAAAAGATCAATATGGATGCTTATTGCAAGGAACAATTACAATTCAACATGGATGACAAGGTATAGTTACATCCTATTATAATATTAAGACTACTCGTCTTTATGACAAGTTGAAATATTGTAAGCTTACATCTTTTCTTATTTGTAAATAAATTAATCATATTGCTTATTGATTATATTTACTAAAATCTATGAAGATCCATCTTATATTTCACATATTTCTTCTTGAACCATATAAGACAATGAATATCTTAGGAAGAAGACAAATGCCACCTCTTCCTATAGATGTAGATAATAACCAAGAATTTGAGGTGGAAGAAGTCTTAGATTTAAGGTGGCGCTGAAATAGGTTGAATTATCTTGTTTATTGGTGTGGATATGATATTAGTGAATGCACATGGGAGGCAATAAAGAATCTTGTAAATGCAGCAAAGAGAATGAGGCTGTGCATTAATGACATCGATCAAAATCAAGATAAAGAATAGCAAATATTTACTATAAAAGAAATAAGATCCAAGAAAGATAGCATTCTATATTTTATTTTTATTTATAGCTTTTGTTTATTTGTGATGTTAAGAAGATGGAAAACCAACAATGAGTAGATTCAATTCAAGAGCTTTTATTTGTTGACTTATCAAACAAAATATTGTGATTGATATAATCTTTAAGATGATGTAATTGAAATGAAGATCCGTAAGAACAACATGTCTTGCCTTGAATAAATGGCAAAATATGTGTTTGATATCACAATCTTGAAAGAGACTCTTGATGTTTGGTGATTTCATTAGAGGTAGGAACAATTCTTGACATTGTTCCAAATGTTTTATTTGAAGTAAGTTACAAAGGCCTCAATAATGATGAAATAACAGGGTGATCTTTCCACCTTAATATGGGATATTATTGATGGCTAAGAAGACCTATCAACCATCTTTGAAGAGAACAAAGATCAAAATATGTGACAAACTCAATTTATTACATCTTTAATTTTTTCAACATATAAAGATTGTTTCTTATGAAATTCATTCCTAGAAAAGAAGGTAATGTCACAGACATACAAATTTATTCTAATATTTACCTATATGATCAAATAGAAGTAGGTAAAAATAGATTTATTTCAAAATATTTTTTAAAAAAACTTCCTAAAAGCTTTATAGATACTGCTTTGACTTTACATATGTTTATAATTGATAAGTAAGTTAGAAACTTGATCAACAAGTTAACCACATGTTGGTAGCTTGTAAAACAAGCTAACTATGTGCTATATATATACAAAACTTACCTTGCAAGTTAAGATATGTATCTTATAAAGTCAATATATTTTTCAGATCCTATAAGACATTGTCATGTAATTCTTAGTTAAGAGTATATCTCAAGGCAAGGGTGAAGCCTTCTTCACTCTTGTCAATAACTTTCTAATCTTTAGTCTTGTTTCAAGACTTTCTAGTCTTCTTGTCTTTAGTAATAGCCATTCTAGTTTAATACCATATCATCTTTGAATGACTTTTTAATTCTTTTGAATGATACAAGAGTATATTAAGGATTTCTTTCTTCAAGATTCTTGTCCTTGATAAAAAGTTGTTGATGCATTTATAAGTCCAAAAGGCTTCACATTATAATCAAAATATCTATATCTACTTTGAAATATAGTATTTTATTCATCTCTTTTTTTGATGCATATCAAATTATATGCTTCTTGTAGATCTATTTTTATATAGATTTTAGCTTAATTCAATTAATAAAGAAGTCAAGATATTAAATATAGTGATATCATGATATAATATAGCTAATAGATAAAAAAATAAAAAAAATATATTATATTTTAGAAGATCTTATTTCAAAATATTGTAGCAAATTATTTTAGAAATATAGATAATAGTAAAAGGATAATAAATTAAAAATATAAATATTGCATTTTTACAAAATAAACTTCTATTTATTTTGTAAGATCATAAATAAAACAAAATAAGGTAGATTAAAAAAATAAAGAATATAAGCCTATGTAAGAAAGAATTAGGATTTGATTTTTGTAAAAATTACTTCAAAAAGACAAAAGTTGATATTTAAAGAAGATTGGTTGTTAACTTAGATTGATATCAGATCCTAAGGTACAAAACTGCACATATATAGTGATTTTAGGATGTTTTTATAAATTAGAGAGTGGAATTTAGGAAAAGACTTTATAAGGTTTCTTAGAACATTAATTTTGAGCAATTTGAGATTGTAATGACTATGCAAGAGTTTTGTAAAGTCTAGCTTATTATAAGTAATTCTTGATTTTGTGAAATAAAATAGAAGTTATGTACAATAAGTAGTTATTTTCAGAATGTAGATACCTAGTGTATAGTATAAACAGGGATAGATAATTGCTGAAAAGGTGGTTCAGCAGGTAGAATGGATGAATAGTCAGGAAAAGTAGTTATCATCTGTAGTATAGGAGTTGATATCTCGGGGTAGTATAAGGACGATGGGAGAGGGGAAGAAAAGGCCAGACTGCGATAGTACTGAGCCGGGGATGAGCTTGGTGCTATCTCTTCTTCTTAGTTTTCTTGTTTCTTTTGTGTTAGTATTGATTCTAGTGAAGAGAATCGATTTAATGAATTAATGTTTGATTTACAAAGTTGTTTATGGATCACTGTTTATCAATTGTTATGAAAGATTGAGGACGAATGGAAGTTTTCAATCACTCTTTATCGGAAGGTTGTAAGTTCAGTGGAGAGAAATTATAATTGAAGGAATTGTCTTGATCAGATTCCGTGGATTAGAAGTTGTTCGTTCTAGGGTTTGAGATATGCTTGTATATTCGTGAATTATACAGGGTACTAAAATCGTTGTCGTGGATGTTATTGTATTGATATGAAAGAGTGGATAGTAGGAAGAAAAGTTAAGTGTTCTTCGATATGGTAAGTGTAATCGTCGTTTGACTCGGACTCAAAACACCAAGATATTTGATCAGTATAGGTGGGTTTGATCTCAGGAAAAGACTCGTTGTATGAATTGGATATGTTATGTCACAATTGATTATATATTAATTATCTAAAACTTCCAAAGTTCTCTTCCTCATCTCAATTCAATCCCTTCACAATCTCTACAATCATTCACTGCCCTGCAGCTACTCAATATCACTGACATTCTTGACATCTACATGATGCTTAATCTCTTTTCACAGTACTTCAATTCTCAATTCCTTTACTTTTACTCAATCTTCCAGTGCTACTAACACAATGCAATAATCTCTATTATCACAATCACACTTTCTTTCTCCAAATTAATTAATTCGAATTCATAATTTTTAATATCTCAATCACAGTTTCAGCAATTCTTTTCTTAAATCCAATACTAAAGAAAAACACAAAAGCAAAGAAAACAAAAAGGTAGCTCCAAGCTTTACCCTGGCTCACGACTATCACAGTTTGGCCCGGAGGTCATCTTCTTCAACCCACTTACCCTACTCAACTGACATGGCAGTTAACAGATTCCAAAAGGTACGTATTTTGGCCTGTTAACTGCTTTTCCCGCTAACTACCAATTCCTACCAATACCAATTGGTAACCATCCGACCAATTCCAGATTTTACCAACAAAGAATTGGTACGAGGTTTCGAAGACCAATTACCAATTCTACATAGTCCCACTCCTAGCTGTGCAACGTCCTCGCAAACACCAATATACACCAATTTTACAACATTTACACATCATCTTCTTCCTCCAATTCTTGAACTTGTTGTTCGCCTTGTTCTGTTCCAATATGCTTTGCTATTGGGTTGGCTTCGTCTTCCTCTCCCTCTTCTACCTGCTCCTCTTTAAGTTGGGCTGTCAGATCTTTGTTCAACGCTCCCAATGTACGCACCTGAGATTCCAATAATGCGATTTGGTTGTCTCACTCCTTCAGCTGCTCTTTGAGTACATGCACCTATATCTCCGGTTCTCTTGACGATGTACTGGCGGGATTGGCTGCTTCCTTCTGCTTGTTCAATGTAGACACCTCGGCTTCCAATTCCTGAATCCAGAGTGTTAACGTCTCGTTCTCCACCTTTGAACTCTCCGACTGCCTACGTAAATCATCCTCCGATTTAGTCTTCTCGGCCGCCAATTCTTTTGCCCGATTCATTTTCTCCTGACACTGGTTCCGCAACTCAATACACTCCTGCTTGTTAAGCTTCGCCAGAGTCTTCATCATCTTGTGCTGCCAGGTCTATTCCCCTTCTCTCTCCTTGACCTGGTGCTCCAATTTAGCATACTTGAGGACGTCCATTACTGAAACGCGTTATAAATCCTCGATCTTCTGCTGTTGCTTCTCCAAAATCTTATTCTTCTCCTCCAATTTCTGTCAAAGACTCAGCTCGTTGTCCATCCTTACAACTGCCAAATGCAGCTGGTTAATCTGTGCTGAGATCAACTCCTTAAGCTCTCCTGCCTTCTGACTACCTCCCAATGAATCCACCCTTTGAAAATACTGCACTGGTACTGGTGTTGCTTCTGCCCTATTGGTGCTGGGGGGGGACCAATTCCATTGATGATGAACTCGCATTGGTCCGATCGCGATTCCTAGCTTGACTGCATTCTGCTATCGGCGCTCCTTCTACTGGTGTTGATGGTATTGGTACTGGCTCCGGTCTTGTCTCCGTCGCTACAAGTCTCGATCTCGCCACCAATACTAGTTGCTGCAGCTGATACTTAATGGCACTACCCACGTAATTGGAACACAACAACGTGGTAACCTTCCCTGTTCTCCTCTTCGTGTCCAATTCCGCATGGATCCTTGTTGCAACATATGCTGTCCAATTGAAGACCATCCCCTCCAACGTAGTAATTGCCAAAAATAACAATCTTCTCGATATATATGTCGTATGTCAATTCAACCTTAATCTCTTCTGCACAAACCGCATCCATTCTACTAGCTCTGGCGAAAGCGCATCCGCTGTTTTCCACCCTTGACTCTTCTCAAATGCTTCATTTCCCGACTTGAAGTAGTTGCTTGGAACAAAATCAAACTCCAGATCTCCCGATATTGGCAACTCACCCATGGGAAGATATAATACCTTGTTCAGCACCACCTCATCTATACCAATAATTTTGCCATGTGCTACACTGGACCCATCCTCCGGATCATAATTCTTCAAATATTCTGTTACCAATGTTATGTCAATTGGTGGCAGCTTTTGCAAAAACTTCAAAAACCCATACATCTGTGCCGTGCAAAACTCTCTCTGTCTCTTCTGCGACCAAAAGATGTCCATAGCTATCGGCTCCATATTGGTCACTATAACACACTCTATTGGTGGCATTTCGCCCTTCGACCTGATTGAACGCTGTCTCTCATCTCTCGTAGCTGTCCTCTTCTTACGAATCACCATCTCTTCTACTCACAACAATACTCTAAACTCACACTCGGGAATACAGCTCACAAAATTTGCAATATAAACAATGCAAAAATAGAGTCCCACTCCTAACTTCTACCATGTTTCTCCTCCTGAATTGATGTACTCTGACGTGCTCTTGATGCCTAGCCTATCAGGATCTTCGTAATGGCCTCTGTATTGTACTTTCTGTCTTAATCGCATTATTACCCATGTTACAATTCCCATCATAACACTTGCGCCGTCACTTCAGCACATAATCACCACTCGTTCCTCCTCCCCACCAATATAGAAAAAACCCGTCCCGGGTTTATGTATTATACAGGTGTAACCGATTTCCTAAATTGCCGCATCATTGGCTTCTTCCGTTGATATTGGTGCACCGGGCTTCAAATTGGTAACCTCTTCCTCCACTTCTTCATCTTCTATTTCAGTGTTTAAGTCTTGATACTGGTGCATTGGTCTTCCCAATAATTGGAATTGGTTCTGGAATTGGCTTGATCCTGTTTGTAAAATTGGTTCTCTTACGGGTTAAGACTGGCCACCCAAATTGGTTGAAATTGGCTCCTTAAAATTGGTGAACAACCCAATATATTGGTCGAATTGGTTAATAAAATTGAACTTGCTATTGGTTCTGGTATCGGACTTTCCTTTTTAAACAGCATTAGAGTACCTTCGCGATGTATTGGTTCTTGCTGATTTTCAATAATTGGGTCTGTTCCAATATTTGAATTGGTCCTTCGTCTTTAAATATTTAAATTAGGTCTTTTCAAATCTGAAATTGGGTATTTTCCAATTTAATTGGATCATTTCCATCTTTGAATTTGGTCATTTCTAATCTAAATTGGATCTTTACCAATCTGAATTAGCTTATTGATTACCATTAGACTAGATTTCCCATTTATAAACTGATTTATATCTTTATTTTTTTCAGCGCATGAATTTCTTTCCTTTCAAATATGCCAGGATCCCATATTTTTTCATTACTTGACACTTGTAGAAACAAATTCTTCAAACTGCCATTTGATGCAATAATATTGCTTGAAAATAATATATGATAATACTTTGAATTCATTGCACACATACTTTGCTTAATGTTTGGAAAACATCCTTCATAAGATTTTGTAAATCTTAAACCACCAATATTGAGTATAGTCCTACAATTATCAATTAAACATGTCATAGATGTCTTAAGATCCATAATTATTTTATTAATTTTGAGATTAAAGGTTTGAGAATATAAAATTTCCTTCACACCTTCCAAATTTGAATGATAATTCTCATAAAGAAACGCTGATATTTTAGTTTTCACAATTGATTTTTGAGTTGCAAAAGTTTTTCTTTTCGACATGTTGAAATCCATTGTCCTTTTTAAAACAATTTTTTTCAACAGCTTTGGTTCTTGCTTATCTACTTTAAGCAAATTTGACATGGTGTCAAGGACAAGAACTCGATGAAAAAATAGTTCAGACAAGTAAGCCTTCACTCAAAGAAAAGTAACAAAATATGAATAATAAGTATGTATATTGAAAAGAGAAACTAGAATAGCTATTGCCAAAAGACAAGAAAACTAGAGACCCTTGAAACTAGACTAGAAGCAAGAAAGGAGTTGACAAGAGTGAAGAAGCCTTCACTCTTGTCTCTATATATACTATCTAACTAGGGGCTACGTGGCAACGTTCTATAGGACCTCCAATATGTGTTGACTTTGTAGGACACATGCCTTGACTTACAAGGCAAGTTTTTCTACGTGTGGGCCACATAGTTAGCTTGATCTTCAAGCTAACAACATATGTGGCACATGGCCAACTTGTTGACCACGTTTCTAATCCAAAAAGTCAATTAAAGATACCTATGAAGTCAAAGCAGCGTCTAGGAAGTTTCTAGGAAGCTTCTATATTAAATACTATAGAATCAACTTACTTTTATCTACTTTTACTTACTTCTACCTATTTGTATATGTAATTATTGGCTTACATGATTATGGCCGTGACATTACCCCCCCTTCTAGAGACGAGTTCCACGAGGAGCGGTCATCATATGTTGAGGAAATCTATGATGCGACGAATTGTATTCGCCACAAACTCTGATCTCTGTTCTCTTCGAAGATGATTGATAGGGCCTCTCAACCATCGGTAGTGTCTCATACCAGGGCGGGGAGACCACCCAGTTATTTCATCATTGTTGAGGCCTTCGTAACTTCCTTCGAATAGAATATTTGGAACACCATCAGGAGTTGTTCCTACCTCTAGCAAAATCACCAAACATTGAGAGTCCCTTCCCAAATCGTGATACCAAACGCGTTGTATCTCACCATCTATTCGAGGAAGAACATATCGTTCTTGAAGATCTTCATCTCGATTGCGTCATCTTGAAGGTTGTGACAATCGTAATGTCTCGTCCGGCAGGTCAGCAAACGAAGGTTCTTGAGTTGAATCCGCTGGTTGTTGGCTCTCCATCTAATTAGCGTCACAAATGCAAAGAAGTTACAAACAAGGATAGGAAATTGAATGTTATCTTGCCTCAATCTTGTCTCTTTTATAAGAGAGAATTTCATCTTGGTTTTGATGGATGTCATTGATGAAAAACTTTGACTTTAGCTGATGCATTTCCTAGATTCCTGAATGGCTCCCATGTGCGTTCACTAATATCATATCCGCGCCAATGAACAAGATATTCCAGCTTATTTTGGCGCCGCCTTGAGTCTAATATCTCTTCCACCTCAAATTCTTCATTATTATCTACTTCTATAGGAGGCGGTGGCATTTGTCTTCTTCCTTGTATATCCACTGTCTTATATGGTTCAAGAAGAGACACGTGGAATACAGGATGGATCTTCATTGATTCCGGTAGATGTAACCGATATGCAACTGGGTTGATCTGTTCAGAAACAAAAAAGGGACCAAGCCTACGATAGTCCAACTTGTCACAAGGTCTAGTAGTCTTGATATTGCGACAAAGTAGCCATACCTTATCACCCACGTTGATTTGTGGTTGCTCCTTACGATATAGATCTGCGTTTATCTTTTGTCGTTCTTGAGCTTCCTTCAATTACGTCTTCATTATTGCATGTAACTCTGCCAACCGATTTGCCATATCTTCTGCTGCAGGATTATCAACTTTTGAAAAATCAAAAGTATCAAGTCGTGGATGATAGCCATAATTGGCAAAGAAAGGTGTTTGTTGCATGGAAGAATGTACCGTATTATTATAAGCAAACTCTGCCAATGGCAGAAAGGTTGTCCAATCATCTTGTTGGTAGTTGATAGTACACCTTAAATATTGCTCCAAGACTTGGTTTACGCGCTCTGTTTGTCCATCAGTTTGAGGATGGAAAGCCGAAGATAGCTTTATGTCCACTTTTAAAATCTTGAAAAGGGTCCTCCAAAATCTAGATACAAATTGAGTTCCCCTGTCTAATATGATATCTTTAGGTAATCCATGATAGCGATAGATATTATCAATGAAAAGCTTAGTTGTTTCTTCACCTGTGATAGATTTTGTACATGGCACAAAATGTGCCATCTTGGTGAAACGATCTACTATCACAAATATAGAATCATAAGATCTTGAGCTTGGAAGATCTGTGATGAAATCCATAGAAACAGAAGACCATGGTTGTTCTGGTATAGGTAATGGCTGAAGAAGTCCGTAAGGTCGATGACGAGGAATTTTTGATCTTGAACAAATATCACATGATTGTACAAAGTCTTTGACTGACTTCCATATTTGTGGCCACCAAAAATCTCTTGATATGAGTTCCAAAGTCTTATTATATCCAAAGTGCCCTACTGCTGGAAAGTCATGACGTGCTTGAAGAACACGTAAACGTGCTTCTCCTTCTGGAACATATAGGCGTCCTTCAAAATATAATAGATTATTCTTGAACTCGAACTTAGAAGGATCATGAGACTTGGAAGAATTATTCTCGATATCATAAACAAGAGGGTCTGAGGACATACTGGATTGGATTTGCTTGAGAAAAGTTGAATCAACCGTCAATGTTGATTTCATTGCTTGGAGATGAAATTGCTCCGGTTTCAAGAGGACCGTTCTTTGTTGCTCAAAAGCTGCATCTCCTTCTTTTGGTGCAAAATAAGAATGTCTAGATAGGGCATCAGATAAATCTTATTGTTTTTCTGGCCGATAAGTGATAATGAACTCGAATCTTGACAAAGACATACTCCAACAAGCTTGACGATGATTCAACACGCGTGCTGACATGAAATACTTGAGGTTCTTGTGATTTGTATACATAGTGACTAGACTAGAAGCGCCTTCTACATAATGATGCCATTCTTGAAAAGAATCCACGATCGCAAGAAGTTCTTTATCATGGATCTCATAATTGATCTCGGTTGCTGAGAATTTTCTTGAATGAAAAGCTATCGGATGAAGTTTGTCATCTGATCCCATTTGTGATAAAACTGCACCCAAGGCAAAATCTGATGCATCTGTTTCCATAAAAAATGCCTTGGAAAAGTCAACACGATATAAGACTGGTGCAGAGACAAACGATGTCTTCAAGGCTTCAAATGCTGCTTCCGCTTCTTGATTCCATTGGAATTTATCTTTACTAGTCAAGCGTGTAAGTGGAGCTGCAACTCGTGAGAAATCTTTGAAGAAGATCGGATAGTAATTGGCAAATCCCAAGAAACATTGGACATCTCTTACTATCCTTGGAATCTTCCAATCTGTGATTGTTTGGACTTTCTTAGAATCCATCATGTGATCATCATTTGAAATGATGTATCCTAAAAAGTCAACTTGAGTAGTGTGAAATACACACTTTTCCATCTTGGCATACAATCCTACATCTCTAAGTTTTTGTAATACTTGACGAACATGTATTTCATGTTCTTCAATGTTCTTAGAATAGATCAGGATATCGTCTAGATAGCAGACGACAAAATTGTCTAAGAATTCACAAAATACATCATTCATGAGATGTTGAAAAGCAGCTGGTGCATTCGTGAGTCCAAAGGGCATGACATTATATTCGAAATGTCCATACCTGGTTCGAAACGCAGTTTTCCATTCATCTCCTTCTTTGATCCATACTAGATTATATGCTCCTCTTAGATCTATTTTTGTATAGATCTTAGCTTGATTCAACTAGTCAAGGAGTCCTGATATCAAAGGTAATGGATACCTGTTCTTGATTGTGATCTTGTTGAGTCCTCGATAATCAACACACATTCGTAAAGATCCATCTTTTTTCTTTACGAATAGAATTGGAGCTCCTGTTGGAGATTTTGAATGACGTATGAAATTCTTCGATAAATTCTCGTCAATATATGTCTTGAGTTCAGCCATCTCATCTTGCGATAAATTGTAAATTGGTCCAAATGGTGGCTGAGTTCCTTCCTTGAGGTCGATTGAACAATCATATGGGCGATGTTCAGGAAGAATATCTGCATTCTTTTTCTCAAAAACGTCTTGATACTCCTGATATTGACTTGGAATGCTACTTGAAGTCTTTACGTTTTCAGAAATAGGTACAGCATAAATAGCAAAAGTTGATCCTTCTTTTGCTGCGTGTATAAATGCTTTTGCACCTATCAGTACGAGTTTTACTATACTAGACTTATAATTTTTTACTTGGTTGGTAGAACTATTAATAACGCTTTGGGAAAAGTTAAGTTTACGCAAATTCCAATCTATTCGAGGGTTATATTTTTCTAGCCAGGATAAACCTAAAATAACTGGATTGAACGGGGATTTAATTATGTTAAAAGCTATGTAGCTATCATGATCGTCTATTGTTACTTTTATAGGATGAGTTTCATGAGTGACATCTCTAGAAGACAAGGGACGACCATCTATGACTTCTACATGTACTGGTTTAGGTTTTTGTACAAAGGGTATTTTACGACTTTTAACAAATTATTCATCTAAAAAACATGTTGAGGCTCCCGAATCTAATAAAGCAGAGGCTTTGTAATTCTTAGGTCCTAAATATAAGTCTATTATAAAACAAGGAGAGGGTTCTGAGGAGAGGATAGGACCTTCATTAGGAATTGTACAAGGTTCCAGCTGCACGGTCCCTATTGTAGCTGGACGAATCCGTTTTCCGACATGTTGTCTTCTTTGACCGTCGTACCCCTCATTTTATAATTGCGTCGTTTCTTTGGACAATGTTGAGCAGTGTGCTTAGGTTCTCCGCAATATAAACATAATCCTTCTTGACGACGACGAATCTTTTCTTGCTCAATTAGAGGTTTAAAACGTACCGCATCAATTTGCATGTCTTCTACTTCCGAATGTACGTTTAGTAAAGATGTTGATGTTGCCATTGAGTAATAACGTTGAGATTCCTGTGAATGATTCTCGGATCAAAATTTGAAAAGTCGATTATCACATTTTACCGCAAAATCGATTGCTTGACTCAAAGTTTGAGGATCAGGTAAGTTGAGCATCAATTTCTTTACTTCATATTGCAATCCATAAAAAAATTGACTGATGAGTGCAGCATCATCCCACTTGATGTCAATTACAAGTTGTCGAAATTGTGAAGTATACACTGTTACTGAGCGATTTCCTTGTCACAGAATTTGGATCTTATTTGTTGCAACACGAGTTGCATCGTGTTCACCATACATAGATCGAAACTTCACCAAAAAAGCTTCAAAATTGTCCAATATTGGATTTCGTTGTTCAAGAAAAGATGAAAACCACGATAATGCAGAAGCAGAAAGTAGAGTGCTAATAAACCTGACTTGTGATCCTGGAGGTGGATAGCTTTGCGGTTGAAGTTCAATTGCCAATTGTACTTGATTGATGAACCCTCGAAACTTTGATCTCATACCATCAAATTTCTCCGGTAAGGCAATTCTTGGTTCTCTAGTGCTTACAAGGTGTTGTACAATTGGAGAAGGAACGTGATTTGTTGTAGATGTTGAAGCAGCTCCGATCATCTCTATATCCCCACTTTCTGCCATTCTTGTTCTTTCCTGTGTTGGTGAATTGAGTTGATGCATCGCAAGCATTAACTCCCTCATTTGCTCTTGCATTTGTGCCATTGCACTCTTCATTTCAACAAGCTCTGCCATAATAACACTAAGAAGAAAAATTTGTTTGATACTGCTCAAGACAAAAGAAAAGAAAGACTTGATAACAAAGAAGATACTAAGAACAATATCAGTTTAGAAGTGGATAATCCGCAAACTTCTAATACGCTTATGTCTTGTCAAGAGAAAGAGGTAATCCACTCTTACTCAAGAAAAAACAAAGCTCTGATATTGTAAATGTACTCTTGTCAATCTGTCAAGGACAAGAACTTGATGAAAAAACAGTTCAGACAAGTAAGCCTTCACTCAAAGAAAAGTAACAAAATATGAATAATAAGTATGTATATTGAAAAGAGAAACTAGAATGGCTATTGCCAAAAGACAAGAAAACTAGAGACCCTTGAAACTAGACTAGAAGCAAGAAAGGAGTTGACAAGAGTGAAGAAGCCTTCACTCTTGTCTCTATATATACTATCTAACTAGAGACTACGTGGCGACGTTCTATAGGACCTCCAATATGTGTTGACTTTGTAGGACACATGCCTTGACTTACAAGGCAAGTTTTTCTACGTGTGGGCCACATATTTAGCTTGATCTTCAAGCTAACAACATATGTGGTACATGGCCAACTTGTTGACCACGTTTCTAATCCAAAAAGTCAATTAAAGATACCTATGAAGTCAAAGCAGCATCTAAGAAGTTTCTAGGAAGCTTCTATATTAAATATTATAGAATTAACTTACTTTTATCTACTTTTACTTACTTCTACCTATTTCTATATGTAATTATTAGCTTACATGATTATGGCCGTGACACATGGTTTCATTCTTCAATTTAAAATTTGGTAAATAATGATGCCTCTGAGTACTAAAGATTGTAAATTTGTTGAATTTGACTTCAAAATATTTTATTAAGCAACCTTCAATGGCTTGATTGCAAAACAATGGCTTAACTTTTAATTTTGCCAAAGCTTCACCTCTTTGTCTAGCTAGAAATAAAATTTCTTTATTCTTTAAAATCTTTGATTGCAAATTTTTTTCAACTCCTTTTGACAAAACTTTATTTGCAATGGCCTCAACTTCCTTAATTTTGAATCTTGATTTTTCTTCATTTATTTGTAAAACTAAATTACTATTATTATCAATTAATATAGTAATCTCAATTTTCAATTTTATATTCTTATCTTTATATTCCAAATTGTCATAATTCATATCCTCATGCAATTGTTTGAATGTTGTTTCTTTCCTTTCCATACATTCAAGGTTTCTTTCTTCTAATTGTTGAAATTTTTCATGCTCATATTGCAATTTACTTTTCAAATTATAAATAATCTTTTTTTGATTTGAAGTTTCTTCCAATAAATCATCTTTTTCTTCCAATGAATTGATCAAGTCATTTGTTTTTGTGCATAATTCATTTTTTAAAGATTCAATACACAATTCATAATTTTTTTTATTTTTCTGCACATTATGACTAAATTTGGTAAGATTATCCTCAGCCATATCACGTTGTGCTGTAATTGTATCACAAGAACTTTGAAGCATTTCCAAATTTTTTTCCATAACTTCAATATTTAATTGATAATTTTGCTTCTTGTAGTCATCATCAAGGTTAATTTTTTTCATTTCTTCCAATTGACTACTTAATTCTTCATTTTGTTGAGTCAATTTTGAAATATCAGTTTTCAATTATAAAGTTTTACTTTCAAATGTAGAATATACCTTTAACAATTCTTCTCTTTGATATTTCATATCGAACTCTTGTTGTTTCATATCCCTAAATATCTTTTCTTCTTGCAATTGATTTTCCCGAATTTGAAAAGTTTCATGTTCTTCTCGCAATTCCAATTTTAAATCATTGATCATTTCATCTCTTATTAAAATTTGATCAATTAAATCTTTTCTTTCACCTTGGAATTTTTCAAGTTCATACAAAAATTGCAAGCCATTTTCATGGAGATAACTTTCTCTTGATGACCTTGGCCAAAAATTCTCAAAGTCTAAATCAAATATTCTTATAATCCTTTTATTCAACTTCCAATATTTTTATTATTGGAATTATTTCCCTTTTCCATTTTACATTCAATTTTTAACACTTCGTACTGTTGTTCTTTCCCCGGCAGCGGCGCCAAAAATGTAATTATCGTTTGACTCGGACTCAAAACACCAAGATATTTGATCAGTATAGGTGGGTTCGATCTCGGGGAAAGACTCGTTGTATGAATTGGATATGTTATGTCACAATTGATTATGTATTAATTATCTAAAACTTCCAAAGTTCTCTTCCTCATCTCAATTCAATCCCTTCACAATCTCTACAATCATTCACTGCCCTGCAGCTACTCAATATCAGTGACATTCCTGACATCTACAGGATGCTTAATCTCTTTCCACAGTACTTCAATTCTCAATTCCTTTACTTTTACTCAATCTTCCAGTGTTACTAATACAATGTAATAATCTCTATTATCACAATCACACTTTCTTTCTCCAAATTAATTAATTCGAATTCATAATTTTCAATATCTCAATCACAGTTTCAGCAATCCTTTTCTTAAATCCAATACTAAAGAAAAACACAAAAGCAAAGAAAACAAAAGGGTAGCTCCAAGCTTTACCCTGGCTCACGACTATCACAGTTTGGCCCGGAGGTCATCTTCCTCAACCCACTTATCCTACTCAACTGACATGGCAGTTAACAGATTCCAAAAGGTACGTATTTTGGCCTGTTAACCGCTTTTCCCGCTAACTACCAATTCCTACCAATACCAATTGGTAACCATCTGACCAATTCCAGATTTTACCAACAAAGAATTGGTACGGGGTTTCGAAGACCAATTACCAATTCTACAGTAAGTATTTAGCAGTAGCGGTTAATTACGTGACCCTAACAATTGGAGCTCATATACATGGTCTTTCCTTGTGTTTGAATCTCCCTATATGGATTTATTCTGGGAGGTTTCTTTTGAAATAAGTAAAATGATAACCACATCTTGGCGCCATTGCCGGGGATTGGCAACATTACTCAGTGTTAGGAATTAACTGTCGAAGCAGTAAAGGAGATAAGGAAGCAAACTCAGTAGAAATAATGAAAGAGTATAGTTATTAAGAATGAGAATTTAACAGCAAAGAGAATAAAGCAATCAAAAAAAAGAACAGAGCGATCACAAGCAAGAAATTTGTTACGTAATAAGCAAGATCACAAATTAAAAAAGAAGCATCAACAAAGTTGGATTAAGCCATGGTTGCATACCTATCGGCATATTTGATCATATCCAGAAGATGATCGACCTCTAATATTTTAGAAGTACATACCGTTAAAGAAATTGCGAAGAGCACTCGTGGAGAGCGCTGCTAATAGTCCAGTATACCTCTCAAAGCCATTAACAAAAAACGAGGAAGGCACAAAGGAATTAGGTACCCCACTGGGTATTTTTTCAATTGAAAATACATCTGATCCTAACAAGACTGGTTCTGAAGATCGGCATAAATCACTTGTCAATAAAGACCAATTCAGAATATATCAAAACCTGTCGTTTTTACCTCATATTCAACTAATAAAATTATTTGGGGATAATAATAGTCAATCAAGAAGGCTTGGAAGTCTGAAAAAGACTTTTGTGGGAGACAATTTTTATTTTAATAAGGAATTGAGCAGAACATCGGCATATTTAATGACGTCCGGAGGACCAGTAGTTTCGATTGTAGTTCAAATGGGTGTAGTGGGCGATCGAACGACTAGCATCATGCCATTACCTACTTTTTAGGGTTTGTCAGATGCAGATCTAGATCAATATTTTTCTCAATTCTTGACGGCGTGTGTAGCCAATAATGGAAGAACAGAAGACATTTGGCTGAGATGGCTGCTAGCGACATTGAAAGACACAGCATTTGAGTGGTATAATCGCCAACCTGTGGGACAATTTATCAATTGGAAGGCATTAAAAAATACATTTTTAGCCCATTTTTGACCAATTGGTTTTGAAGAACATCTTAGAGAAAAATTAATGAACAGTAGATTGGTACCACGGGAAGCCGTATAGTCATATTATGGTCGTGTAGCGGATATACTTCGAAAATGGCCAAATAACCAAATGCCAGAATCATTTGTGTTGTCCATATTGGTTAATGGACTATATCTACTAGAATTGAAGATGTTTGTAAAGGAGGCCCAATCAGCCACCATTGCATCATTTCTTGAGTGAGCAAAAGTATGGGAGGAATGTCACTATGACCAGAACTTAACAGTTAGAGCCACGATGATTCTATCTCAAGGAAGTTATCAAATGACAAATTGGAATGATGCATCAGGAAGTTATTTGGGAAAGAATGATTATGATATAATTCCATAGGAAATAATAGATGCCGTTCCATTGCAAGTTGTACCACCATCATTATCACATCCGTATGCGCCTTATTCCGCATATCAAAAACCAATACTTACAAAGAAATTGCCAAATGCATTGATATCAAGGGATCCCAATGAATCATTGTTGTTAATATTGACGAAAAAAATGGATGAATTGGCTGTGAATTTGGCCAAGGATAAAAAAAAAAAAAAAAAAAAAGCATAAACCAACCAATATGTGTCCCAATGTTTGATGCAGCAATTGTAAGGGGCAAGTTCATTTAATAACAAAATGTCCTTCACCACCCCAAATGACTATACAATGTACTTTTTGCAGGGGCAAGCATATTACCACCAACTGTTGGAATTTACAGAAGCAACAATAACTCAGTAATCAGATAATGATTCAACCAACTTCGTGGAATGTCAATCAAATACAAACGAATAATAGGTTTGGTTGGAATAGAAATCGAGCGAATAAACAAAACAGGAGTTATTCTAATTTCCTCAACTCTGAATTTCACCAAGAAGGTGTATCCAATACTCACGGATTGGCAATGAACTAACCAGGATACCATCAATATCCATCCATGATAAAGCCAATGCTAGACTCTACAGTAACAATGGATCAACTAGGATCCTTTACTCATTCGATATGGAACAGACCTAGCCATTATATAGTAGTAGAGACATCCATTATCCCTAAAGGAGTTGGCAGAAGACCACTTTGTTGCTATCGTTGCAGACAAATCGAAAATTATGCGAGTGAATGTCCTAATCCAAGGATGACTATGCTCCAATATGTGGAAATTGTAAGCAGTTTGGTCACACTTATCAACAGTGTAATGCACCCTTTAATTATAATAACTGGGACCAGCAAATACAAACAGGCCAACTAGTAAAGGACAAAGGCCCTGTTCAACGAGACTCACTAGCACATCATATCGAGGTGGTGAACGCAATGCTTACCAGAGGCCAACAAAAAGACAAGAATCCAATTCAGGACCTGCATGAACCAATCGCAGGAGAGCAAGTAGCGCCCTCCATGGGACTAAACGAACCAATATCGGTATTGGAACGTATCCCAATATTGAGACCTCAATAGACTAAGGAACCCAATTTGGTCCCACGTGCCAATTTGTCGGGACCATCAAGATCGATCCCAACTGACCAAGTACCAATACCTATATAGCCCAATAAAAGATCTTATGCATTAAACGAACCTTTAGTGGTAGAAAAGTTGGCAAAGTTATCAACGGCAATTCTAATCGTCAGGAAGGAATTGCTACCGAATGGAGTAAAATCAAAACCAATGAAACGCAAAAGAGCATTGGAAATTACTCTCAATATGGAACCCTATGACATTCTGAAGGATTTGGATATTATTCAGCCTTCAATTACAATGAAGCGACTTTTGGCTGTAGCACCGGAATGTCGATCTACATTGAATTCAACGTTAATACGGCAAAGATCTCGTACTACAGAAATTCATGAAGTTAGCTTAAACCCAGATCCGGGAGCATCAACAATCGATGTATCAATCCATGGCATTTTAATTCCAGGGGTACAAGTTGATGGTGGCTCCAATGTAAATTTAATGAACGTGGATACAATGGAGGACTTGGATCTAAAACAATTGCTACCTACGACATTGGTCTTGCGAATGGCAGATCATAGTTGGATAAAGTCAATAGAAATCTTGTGCAATATTGCCACTGTAATTACGGGATTGATATACAAAATCGATTATATTATATTTTGATTACAGAGTTTTATATTATCATATCCTATTTTATTGGGCAGACCTTGGCTTTATCAAGCCAAAGCTAAGAACGATTGGGACTGAGGCACATTGACAATTGAAAAAGGCCGAGACCAGATTGTTCTATAGATGTACCCGATACAATATCATGGAGAATCTCAATTGCCAGAATCAGAATTTACATTGGACAATGAGAGTCAATTGATTGAGGCAGATGATGATGCTATAGGTTCATCGTAATTTGGAGTAAGACAAAATACTTCAACAACAAAGGCAGGAGTCTATCAATGTGGAAGTCCCGGTGAATATTTACTGCATCAAGAGGATGCGACTAACTTGGATCATGCTATTGCCGAATGCATGAACAATTCTGCAGTCAATAGAGTCAGCACATTGGAACCAGATTTGGAGGTTCCCATATGTCGGATAATACAAGATATTCAGATCAGAATAAGACAATTAAATCAAAGGTTGTGGAAGACCTTGTATGTCAATCTATTAACCTAGGCACCAATGAAATGCCACAGCTAATTAAAATAAATGCCGGTATTATCGGTATAGAATTGGATGCTTGAAAATAATTTTTTGTCCATTGTCGTATTATAACACGAGTATACCGTGAAAATATAAAGAAAGGGGACTTTTATTAATGTTCAATTATCTCGAATATTGGGAGCAACGACCAATTCCAGTGCAAATACTGAGAGGCCAGGTTCAGTCACCCTGTTACAGTCAACCGAGGCATACTGAAATGCTCCATTCGATTCCAATAACGGGAGTCAGGAGAAAGAGAAAGGACCAATTCAACGATGGATGAGCCTCGTTCGAAGAGCCAATTGGATCCAATTTCAAGACATCCAATCTAGGTCCTATTACGAGCCTCTTATCCAATATGAGACCTGACTTGGTCAGGCAATCCAATGCGTTCCAATTACGGGAACATCCAGGTCTTACTACGGGCCTCTTAGCCAATATGAGACCTGAATTGGTCGGGTGACTCAATGTGGTTCCGATTACGGGAGTTTCGATTCCGTTTCAGGCTGTCCTGTTCTCTATGCCGTTTCAGGAAATGTTGTTTCCGAAAAAAGAACCTTTTAAAAGGCAAAAAATGGAGGAAAAAGCTCTGACGGTGGAGCCAACTCCGGATCTTAGACGGAAGATTGAAGAAATTCAAAGGCTAGGATTTGAAAGGGAAGAGAATTAGGGTTAAAGGGAAGGATAGATTAAGAAATGAAGAAGGGAGAATAGGAATTTTTTAAGGGTGGGAGAGCGAGCTTCATGCTTTGGGGGGGAGAAAAAAGAGAGAGAATTGGGGTTTTTTTTTCTTCATAGGGTTTTGGAAAGACTAAAGCAATCGTTGCTGAAAGTCGAAGTGCTGTACTGGTGAATCGGGGTTTTAATGAAGTGGGTGTGATTACTCTTGACTGTTTTGTGAAATCAAAGTTACGTCTGTGATTCAAGAATTAAAAGGGTGTCTATAGGATTGAGTATGCGGAGTGAATGAAATTTATTGGATTAATCTAACAAGACAGTCAGTGGATACAAGGTCGTGAGTATAAAGCAATATCGGAGATTAGCAGATCGGGTTATTTGGGGTTCTCTGTAATATCTAAAGACCTACCGGCTGGAGCAAAAAGGATTTTGGCGAGCAGTCAAAGGACATCCATATAGATTTATGGTATATTCTTGCAGTCATTTATATTCCAACAGTCAAAAACTGATAGACTGCTTGAATATTAGCGAATCTCCATACTACCTTCTACAGCCAAAGGCCTGGCGCATTCTCGAGTAGGAAAGCACGTAATACGACACAAGTGGTGAATTCAACATGAAAGCTTGAGGTGAAAGGTATTGGATTTCGTTTGATTTTATTTTTATTTTTATGGAGAACGAAAATAAAAATTTTGAAGGATCTTTGGGAGGAGTTTCTTATGGGGTTTCTTCTAAAGGACAAGGTATGCACATGGATCCGTCTATTGCTAGTATGTTTCAAGCCTTCTCATTATCAATGCAGCAACAGCAAAGCAATGATCAAAAGGAAGCTTTGGCAATCAAAGCATTGCAAGCAATGGTCAATAAAATTGATCAATTTGATGGAAGGAATATTTCAAGGTATTTAAGATGTTATGTTCATGAAATGGAATTAAATCGGATTTTTGAGAAGAAAATGGTTGCACTATTTGGACTTGCCACAATACCGGAGATAAGAGACCACATTACATCGATTACGGATTGTTATGGGAATTCATGGGAGGTTTTTTCACATGCATTGAAAGACAAATATTTCTTGGAAGGTGTTGATCGTGTTACTAAGAAGTTGTTTTTGGAATGGATTGAACGGCCTAATAAGAATTTACAAGCAACAGAGCTACTAAGGGAATTTGAAAGGGAGTACTCTCAATTATCAAAGGTAGAAAAATTGACATTAGAGCCAAACAAAGTTGATCTATTTCTTTAAGCTGCTGATGGAGAATTGCAAGGGAAATTAGAACTCCTTCTTGAAGATAAAGAAGAAGATGAAGGATTGACAACAAAGAGGAAGAACGTTGAAGATGCGGTGGGGTTGCTTATAAAAAGAGAAAAGAGGAAGGATAGGAGAAATATTCCAAAAACAGTACAAGCACCCAAAGCTCCAATACGTAGAATACCACCAACAATGCCTACAGTTCAACCTTTGACATCCTTATCAAAGAAAGCAGATATGGAGATGGAAGAAATTATACGAGGAATACGAGATCTTCAAATCAAATTCGCAAGACTTGAAGAGAATACTTCTATAAACAATTCAAAGAATGTTTCGAAGCAAGGATATGTACAAAGATGCATTTGGTGTGATAATGCTTCACACACTAGAAAAGATTGCAATGAATTTAATAATATGATACGGTAAGGAATTATTTGCTGAAAAGATGGAGAGATAGCATTAAAAGATAGGGAGGATCTTCTTCAAACCAATTTTGGTAAGGAAAGAATGAGAGCATTGGTTCAAGATTACTTAAAGGAGCATGAAACAGTAACACGAGAAAGTGCAAGTTATGGTGCTAGAGTAGATGATGACCTTGGTGGAAGTACGGAAACTAGTGAGTTTTGGGCTTCTGCCGTTTCTACAATGCAAGAAGGGAAATTACCTCGAGAAGCATTATTGAGGACTGCAGCTACAATACGAGGTGCAACAGGTTGGAAGGATCCTGTTGAATCTCTTTCACATCATGCATATATTGCTAAGAGCCAACATGAAGCTTTGATGGAAAAAAAGAGACGAGGAAATTTTGATGATACGAGAGAAGGAAATTCTTCTAAGAGGCAAATTCGAGGAATCAAGGCTCGGGAGGCAGCTTCACAAGAATTGCCTGTAAAGGATACCTCAGCATCATTGGAAGAAAAAACAAAGGAGACAAAAGATAAAGGCAAATCAATTGCTTATAAGCTACTTTCTGACATTGAAGCGGCAACAAATTTGAAAGGGGTGTTGGAAGAACGTATATTAAATGCTAAGGTGGAATTCACATTAAAAGAAGTTTTAGAAATTGCAAAGAAAGAGTTTCATGATGTTATCATTGACAACATTAAGCGAAAGAGGCAATTAATGGGTGAAACTAGAATGAGTCATGCTATTGATGCAAGAATATGTAAAGATGAAGAAGAGGTTGATATTGATTACAAGCAATTAACAAATGAAAAGAATGGATATAATCAACGAGTACGTTTCGAAGATTATAGTGATAAGGAAATGGAAACTTTGAGTCATTATACTCGAAAGCATTGGAGAAAGATAACTAATGAGGTATTGGTGAAAGTAGGAGATATAAAAGAACCAATTGTTGCTTTAGTCGACCATGGTTTTGAAATAAATCTCATGTCTAAAGATCTTTATAAGAAGCAAAAATGGCCAATTGATATGGAACATGGATGGATAATTCGAGCAACTAATAACACACGGGGCGAATTATATGGAGCTTGTCCAGATGTCAAAATTCGAATTGGGGATGTTGCGACGGAGCAACATTTCTTTGTTCAAGATACAACGTATTATCCGTTGATTTTAGGACAACCTTATATTACGGCAACACGGATGGAAACAAAAGTACTTGACGATGGTTCTGCTTATGCAAGGGTACGTAGCGAAGATGGGAGGAAAGCTGTACAATTTCTAACAGTACCTCCTAACCATGAACGAAATCGAGATAGGTTGAGGGAGAAACCATTGCCAAAGATTGTTGAAGGATTTAAGGATTTTGGGGAGGTACCACTGTAAAGCGAGATTATGGAGGTACAAAAGAAGAGGTACTCTTACGAGATGAAGGTGCCTTTGATGCGAGTTTTATTGGTATTTTGGAGAATGGAAATATTATGTATAAGAAAGTTGATGATTTTAAAAAAAAAAGAAAGAAAAAGATTATATAATATTGAAGGAGAATTACGCAAGTTAGGTACGCAGTAAGATAATGAGAGGATTTTGGGTGTTTATGAAGAAAATGGACTGGAAGATTCATTGGAATTGATTACATCTATTGGATTAGGGGATAATGATAAGATTGTTGAGATTCATTCAAGAGAGGTTTATACCATACTTGAATCTTTTCAAGCACCAGAAGTCACTATAGAGACGAGATATAAAACGGCAGATAAGAAGGTAAAGCCTGTTGTCGGACCATTACCAGAAGATTCTAAGGAACAAATGGGAGAAGCATCAAAAGAAGCAAGTTTAAGAGATCCAATGAGTATTGGACATCAGTTTACTAAAGAGACTTTTGAAAAATTGAAGATTGGTTCTGATGGTTCTTTATTACCAGAGGAAATTATTTATTTCAAAAAAATGTTGGCTAAACAAGGTAGATCGTTTGCCTTCGAATCTCATGAAATTGGGTGTTTGGATTCAAATATTATAACACCTATGATTATCTTTACTGTACCGCATGTACCTTGGAATCTAAGATCGATTCCAGTATTGAAGGCACATTTATCTAAATTGGTGGAACTATTAAAAGAAAAGATAAAGATGAAAATATTGGAATCTTCATTTGCGTTGTATTCTAGTCGATGGTTTACGGTACCTAAGAAGAATGGGTCACTACGGTTTATTCAAGATATGCAACCGGTGAATGCAGTAACTGTCAAGAATGTAGGAATTGGACCTATTGTGGATGAATTTGCTGAGGCGTTTGCAAGAAGGGTGATCTACTCAATGGGTGACTTGTATTCAGGTTATGATCAATTTCAACTTACCGAAGGAAGTAGAGATATGACAATGATGAGGACACTACTTGGATTGGTTAGAATGTGCACTCTTCCTCAAGGCGCGATCAACTCAGTTGCGCATATGATGAATGGAATGAATAAGGTATTGAGAGATTTTATTCCAGAAAAGACTGTCTTTTCTGGATGATGTTCCTATAAAAAGGGTGCAGAGAAGGAGACAAGGATGAAACTTTAGATACGAGGGGGTGTCGCAAATATGTTGTTGATCATATACAAGATTGTGAAAAGATTTTAACTTGGCTTGGAGAAGTTCATCTTACATTATCGGGTATAAAGTCCGTATTTGAAGTACGAGAGGTTGTGATTGTTAGACATTTATGTGGATCTTACAGAAGAAAACCAGATCTAACTAAAGTTGATGCAATTAGAAGGATGAAAGAGGATTGTAATTCTTTAACAGAGGTTCGCAGGTTTTTAGGTGCATGTGTATTTTATCGAATCTAGATCCCTCATTATGCTCACATAGCAAATCCATTATATGAACTGTTACGCAAGGGCTACCGATTTAAATGGGAAGAAAGGCATATTCAGGCAATGCAAAGATTGAAGAAATTATTGATGTCACCTCCAATATTGAGGAAGGTTGATTATAAGTGCAATAGACCAGTGATTCTTACTGTGGACACTAGTCCAATTGCCATTGGATGGGCTGTGGGTCAAGATGATTCAAGTGGAAATAGATTTGCAGTTCGATTTTGGGCTAAAGTTTTAAGTATTCGTCAACGTGCATATTCGCAAGTCAAAAGAGAACTTTGGGCAGTTGTTTTGACTATGAAAGCTGAAAAGGACTATTTGATTGGGGCAGTAGTAGTAATTGAAACAGATTGCTTGCCATTGCTTGGAATGATTATTAACTGTTCAATGCCAGATATTGTAATGTTGAGACGGATTGCTTATATTAAGTCACTAAATCCAGAATTTAAGCATATCACTGGGAAGGACAATTTAGTAGCAGACATGCTATCTTGAGCAAGATACGAGAGGGAGGACGAAATGGTTGAAGACATTGATGACGTCGGATTGAAATTCTATTCGATATCAAATCTCAACAAAGAAGACAAGATATTTCTTGAAAAATCTTATGAAGGAGAATTATTGGATATTGGTCATTACTTGAATACCTTGACTAAGCAGGGGAATTGGTTTACAGAAAAATTCAAACAAATAAGAAAAAAAACATATGGATTTTTGCTTCGAGATGGATTCTTATGGAAGAGATCGAAGAAAGGAATTGGGATGCCACAACAAGTGATAGGCAAAAAGGAAGAAAAACTAAAATTATTAAAGGAGTTCTATGATAGTTTATGGGCAGGGCATAGAGGAATCTGGGCTACTTTTGCTAAACTCAAGGAACGATATTGGTGGAAAAATATGTATCGAGATGTGCTCTCATTTGTACAGTCATGTGAAATCTGTCAATCGTATTCTAATATCCGACATCGAGATGGTCTTCATCCTACGTATCCTCTAGCTATTCATTTTAAATAGGTTGTTGATTTGGTTATTATGCCGGTTGGATTATAGCAGATGAGATATTTGGTTTTAGCTCGTGAAGATTTATCAAATCAAGTAGAAGGAAGAGCATTGAGGACAAAATCTATAGAGGGAATTTGTAGGTTTTTGCTTGAAGATGTCATTTGTCGCTACGGATGCATAGGAAAAATCACTGCAGATCGTGGAGAATTAAATGCACAAGAAGCTCGTAAGTTCTTTGAAAGATGTGGAGTTAAACTATCACTGACTACTGCTTATAATCCGGAATGGAATGCAAAAAGCGAACGCGATAACCCACCGATTGTGAAAGCATTAGTTAAAGCTTGTAATGAAAAAGTTAGAGAGTGGCCACGGCTTTTGTCATTTGCATTATGGGCTAATCGGACAACACATAGTTCGGTGACAGAATATATGCCAATAGAACTTATGACAGGTCGAAAATCAATTATGTCGATTGAAGAAAAGGTACTTACTTAGAGTATGCTACCATGGGAAGATGGATTGTCAAGAGAAAGACTTCTGGCTATTAGGATTCGACAATTGGAGCAAAGATCGGAAGATGTGTAGATAGCATTAGAAAGGCTAAAAAGAGCAAGGTTACAAAATAAGGCGCGATTCGATAAGCAACATCGATTGAGATCTAAAGCAATCGACGAAGGTGACTGGTTACTTGTTTATGACAATAGTCTGGATAATCAACATAGTACTTTGCGGAAATTTTCAAAACGTTGGTTTGGACCATATGTAGTAACAACTATTCATGATAATATGACTTACTCATTACGGGAGTTAGATGGTACAAAATTGAAAATACCAATTGCAGGGAAGCGAGTAAAAATATTTAAACGAAGACACTCGGAGATGAATATGGAAGACCTTAACGAAGGTATAGAGATTCCGCAGCAAGAAGATGAAAGTGATTTGGATAATGAAGGTGACGAAGATGAACTGGACAAAGACGTAGAGAATATGTTCTAAATCAAACAGTAATTGGGTAAATTGGTGCATACCTGAGGATGCACAAGTTCAGAGGGGGTAGATGTCGTGTTGTAACACGAGTATACTGTGAAAATATAAAGAAAAGAGACTTTTATTAATATTCAGTTACCTCGAATATTGGGAGGAACAACTAATTCCAGTGCAAATACTGAGAGGCTAGGTTCAGTCACCCCGTTACAGTCAGTCGGGGCATACTGAAATACTTCATTTGATTCCAATAACGGGAGTCAGCAAGAAGGGAAAGGACCAATTCAACGACGGGTGAGCCTGGTTCGAAGAGCCAATTGGATCCAATTTCAAGACATCAAATCCAGCTTTTACTCAATATGAGACCTGAATTGATCGGACAACCCAATGCAGTCCAACTACAGGAACATCCAAGTCTTACTACGGGTATCTTAGCCAATATGAGTCCTGAATTAGTCGAGCGACTCAATGTGGTCCCGATTATGGGGGTTTCGATTCCGTTTCAGGCTATTTTGTCCTTTGTGCCATTTTCGGGAACATTATTTTCGGTAAAAGGATCTCTTAAGGGTAAAATCGGGAGAGAAAGCTCTGACGACAGGAAACCAATTCCGGATCCAAGACGGAAGATTGAAGAAATTCAGAGGCTAGGGTTTGAGAGGGGAGAGAATAACTTTTGGAGAAGGATCAGAGAGCTGGCTTCATGCTTCGGGAAGGGGAAAAAAGACAGAGAATTGGGTTTTTTTTTTCTTCATAGGGTTTTGGGAAGACTGAGGCAATCGTTGCTGAAGTCAGTGTTGTACTGGTGAATCGGGATTTTTAATGAAGTGAGTTTGATTACTCTTGACTGTTTTGTGAAATCGAGTTACGTCTGTGATGAAGAATTAAAAAGGTGTCTATAGGATTGAGTATGCGGAGTGAATGAAATTTATTGGGTTAATCTAACGAGACAGTTAGTGGATACAAGATCGTGAGTATAAAGCGATATCGAAGATTAGCAGTTTGGGTTGTTCAGGGTTCTTTGTTACGTCTAGAGACCTACCAGCTGGGGCAAAAAGGACTTCGGTAAGCAGTCGAAGGGCATCCGTATAGATTTATGGTATATTCTTGTAGTCGTTTATATTCTAACAGTCAATAATCGATAGACTGCTTGAATATTGGCGAATCTCCATACTACCTTCTACAGCCAGATGCCCGGCGCGTTCTCGAGCAGGAAAGCACGTAATACGACAACGCGTCCAATGTTGCTATTGGATCCGTTCTCAGTTAAAAAGATAAAAAAGATTAGATCATCTCATATATTATGCGAGCCGATAATTTGTTGCTGCACAATGAAATTATAATACTACCGAGCGAGAGGCCCTCGGAATGATTTACTCTGTACAGAAATTCCGCCATTATCTATTTGGATACTTATTTGTGTTCCACGTTGATCATGATGCGCTTAAGTATATGATAAATAAACCTCAATTGACTAAACGAATTGTTCAATGGATGTTACTTCTCGATGAATTCAACTTTATGATTAACGTTTGACCCGGCAAGAAATATGCCAATGCGGATCACTTATCCCGTTTATCTAATATAGTCGATAATGAGCCGATAAACGATGCTCTTTCGGTATACAACTATTCGTTGTGGATGTCATTACACCCGAATATGGTGAATTGATCCAATATCTAACATTCCAGATTTTTTCCATTTCTTATAATGAAAAATTAAAGAAGCATATAATTTTAAAAGTGTGCCGTATACCATGATTGGAGATGCCTTGTACAAACAAGGGTGAAATGGAATTTTATGCTGTTGCATCTTTTAAAGTGAAGTTCGTACAATTTTGGAAGGATGTCATTTGGATAGTTGTGGTGGATATTTTACGGGAGACAATACTACTCGCAAGGTTTTAATGGTTGGTTATTGGTGGCCCACAATGTTTTCTGATGCGCACCAATTTGTTCGTCGTTGTGATCCCTGTCAACGAATTGGTCGACCCACAGGTACTTCAGCGATGCAATTAGTACCAATCTTGGCATAGGCACCATTTAAGAAATGGGGAATTGATTTTGTTGAACCCATTGCACGAGCATCGAGACATGGACAAAAGCAGTATGTTTTAGTAGCCACGGACTACGTAACCAAATAGGCGGAGGCCATGGCAACAAAAACTGATAATGCCAATACTATAGCAATATTTTTATATGAAAATATTATAACTCATTTTGGCTATCCAAAAGAATTGGTTAGTGATCATGGCACACATTTTCTTAATGCCACAATTGAAGCATTAATAGCGAAGTATGAGATCAAGCATCGCAAAACTATACCTTATCATCCATGAGCCAATGGATAGACCGAAAAGACAAACGATATCCTATACAAGATCTTAACAAAGACTATTTCAGGAATGGAAACCGATTGGGACACTAAATTATTTACAGCTTTATGGGCATATCGTACCACGTATAAAGTAACTACTAATTCTATCCCATTTCAATTGGTATACGGTCAGGAGGCAATTCTACTAATTGAATTGGAAGTCCAAAGTTTATGAATTATATTGGATGAACGTCTGGGAGACAGAGATTCTCTTCAATATAGGTTAGTCCAATTTGAAAAATTTGATGAAGCTAGGGCTACGGCTCTCTTGATCATGGAAGCTACACAACGCTACAGAAAGAGTTATTATAACAGTAAGTTATGGTCAAAATATTTTATATCCAATGATCTGGTGCTACTTTATGATAGCCGCTTTAACAACTTTCTCGGTAAATTTCAAGTACGATGGCATAGGCCATATTGGGTAGTGGAAGGTTTCCCTAATGGTTCCATTCTATAGGAAGATTTTTTGGGAATCCACTTCACAACACATGTTAATGGGAACCAGTTACGTCTGTATTATATGTAAACATGGACAGATTTACTTAGTGGAGGGAGGGAGTCTCCGTAATAATGATTACCGATAGGATTGGAAAGGTTGTCATAGTTAGATAACGATTGATGGTTAGTTTTGGATAGTGAAACTGACTAGTTAGGAACTTAGATATTCTTGATTAGACGTGAGATTAAGGTACACTGGATTAGATGTTCTTGATTCGGACCCCAAGTAAGCAGTTAGGAGTGGAGCATTCATAGAAGGTTTTATTGTTGCAAATTTCAGACATTGTGCTTTGAACTGTAAGCTTTATAACAGTAATCAGCAATAGTGTTAGCACGAGGAAGTATTGAGAGTTTGATTTTCACAATGTCGATGGAAAGAGCAAAGAGAGCACCAAAACGATCAGAAAGTCACTGCAATGTGAGGTCTAAGTGTGATCTGGGATCGCCGTCTCTTGTAGTTATCACCAATATGGAACCGATGAAGTTAGATATATGTTGGTCATTGAAAAGCCAAAAAGATTTTAGAAATGCACAGTTATTTATATTTTTGCGAAGATTGGATAAACTACCACCAATTGATGTAGAACAAGTGGCAGAATATATAAAAAATTATGATCCAGAGGATGATTCGAGTGTCGTAAGAGGAGTCCTGATTGGGATAGATGAGAATATCTTACACAAGGTTTTGCATTTATCAACCGGAGAGCTTGAAGTGGGAGAAGACGCTGTCGTATTGTGGTTCGGCTACTATATGAAAATAATGTAATTATGTACTTAATATATAATTTATTAAGTAACATGGTGAGAGCCATGTTAGTAGATTTTAGTTGGTTGTAGAATATAATTTGATTATTACTTTGAAAAGAGGTTGTTTAAAAAGATTACTATAGAATTTGTATAACTTTAATTTCTTTTTGATAGTGGCTTTTAAGAATGGTTTTGGTTGATAGTAACTTCTAAATATTTAGAGTCACCTTTGTTAGACATTGGTGACATTTGAAAACTTATTTTGGTTCTTTTATTTGGTGTTTAGAGCATACATTATGTAAATCTTATAAAAAAAAGGATTGAAGAAGGATTTTGGTAGCAAAGAGAGTAATTAGGGCACCAATATAGATGAATGGAGATGAAAAATAAAAATCTCTATTCCTATTGGTCAAAAATCATGACCAATGGGCTTTGAGGAGGCTGCCCGAGGCCATATTAGGGATTAGGGTTAGTTTCTCGATTCATTCGAACTTTGAAGGCTAAGGTCAGAAGGATTAGGTTTTTGGTTAAGGTTTTGGTGTAAGTTTTGTGTCATTTGGGGTTTTTATGAAGAAGTTATAGGCGCTCAAAGTTAAGATGTTAGTTTTAGACCTACTGTCACTCTTTTAGGCATAACGCACGTGTACGGATGGCAATTGAGGATCGGCGACCGCGAATGGTGAGAGCACTTTTTCGGCTATACTTTTCGCATACTGCTTACTGTATTCTAAGTTGGGATAAAGGAGTTATTGGATTTTGAAGTCAGCACATGCAATCTAAGGGTAGTAAGTAAACCGATTTACTAGTGTTTGTCTCTTGAGCTATATCTTGCGCAATTTGACAAGATTTTGGCTCAAAATTTCAAGGGATGTGTAATTTCATGTTAGTAAACTTTGTGCATAAGTTTTATGACATTTGGAGTTCGGATTTTTGATATATAAGGAAAATAGTTTTTTGGGTGCTTATAAATTAGGGTTTGGAGTGTCTACTAGGGTTTCTTAGATGCCAGAAGATCGGGAGTGAATTTGCGGTTGGTTTTTTTTGTAGCAAAATTTAAGGGTAAATTAAACCTATCTTGTAAATTTGAAACAAATTGAACGGTTAGATCAATAGTTATGATTTTCTAAATTTCGGGGCGAGAAAACCCTTGGCGGAAAAAATATGTTTTGAAGGGATTTTATTATATTTGGAGTTTTATGCAAAAATAAAGGAGTTTTGGAAGCCAAGAAAAGAATCATATAAAGGTTTAAGGTACACTCTCTATAGCTAGATACCCAGTGTATTCCCAGATAGCAAATCACGCCATACAACAACGCGTCAAATGATTTTAGGCCAAGAAGCTACTTCAAAGGAGGGATGTCGTCTCTCGAGCGAAATTAAGGATGGAAGGTACAGGAGGCACTTACGCCTGAACTTATGGAATGGATGTGATTCGTTCATAAGTGGTTAGTATTGAATCAGCATACGACCTACATAGCAAAGTGATTACTGTTTTTCGCGATAGGAACATTGGAAGGCATGGTATTCAATTAGACAGCTTATGTGGCCACAAGGATACATGCAGAAATAGGAGCTAAGCGGAAGATGGGAAATTTTGCTTCACTATTATGTTCCAATTATGTAAACTCAGTGATTGAGTATACATTGAAACAAGAATCTCAACCAGTAGTTCCAAGTTTACAAACGGGAACAGTTAGTCCAGAGATAATGGTGTATGAAGTGGGAGAATCTAGCAGAGCAGCAGAACGGGAAGCAAGACCAATATCTACACCAGAGCAAGTTTCAATTTGGCTGACAATAGAAATGACGACACCAATACCAGTTCCAAGGGAAAGCAACCAATTAAGATTTCAATGGAGTGTAATAGAAGGGTGGAATCTTAAGGAAGTTATATTGGGTCAAATTTCCCAGCTGCAACTTATGGTGAGTAAGCTCGAAGATGAGGGTAGCTTAAAAAGGGAAGTGGAAGTGAGCAAGAAAATAATATTGGAGAAAAATTATAAAATCAGGGAACAGGAACAAGTCATCAAGGTAGAATTGGAATCCAAGATACAAGTGAAACGTGAATTGGATGAGAAAGAAAAAAACTGGTCAAAGGAGAAACAGAGGATTCAACATATCTTGGAAAATCAAAGGCAAGAATTACTACAAACTCGTAAATCATATAGATTGGAACAGAAGAAGATGAACGCTCAATTGAAGATGGAACAAGAGAAGGAGGCATTCGAGCTTGAAAAGAAACAATTGGATGATCAATATCAAAACAATACGGATGAACTACAGGCAAAAATTATTGTTTTGAAGGAAACAGTAACGAAATTGGAGAGTGATTTGGTCAGTATTGATCAGTCAGAGACATTTGCCTCAACGGGAGTAAGAATTGGAAAATTGGAGGAAAAATTACAACAGTAGCAACAACAATTAGAAGTTAAAGATACCAGAATCTTCTAATTGGAAGCTCAGGTTTGAAAATTGGAAGCATATAATGAAGATTTAACAGCTCAATTAAGGGCAGAGATTCAAGACGAGTCAGAAGAAGAAGATAAAGTATTGGAACAAGATCAAATGGAGCCAACGCCAGAAATTGAAGAGATTGAACAATCTAATTAAAAAAAAAAAAAAAAAAAAAAAAAAAAAAATGATTTTTGTTTATCAATACTGTGTTTGCAGGGACGCTACACAGTTAGGAGTGGGGCTATGTAGAATAAGTAGTTATTTTCAAAATGTAGATACTTAGTATATAATGTAAACAGGGATAGATAACTGCTGAAAAGATGATTCAGCAGGTAGAATGGATGAATAGTCAGGAAAAGTAGTTATCATCTGTAGTATAGGAGTTGATATCTCGGGGTAGTATAAGGAGGATGGGAGAGGGGAAGAAAAGGCCAGACTGCGATAGTACTGAGCTGGGGATAAGCTCGGTGCTATCTCTTCTTCTTAGTTTTCTTGTTTCTTTTGTATTAGTATTGATTCTAGTGAAGAAAATCGATTTAATGAATTAATATTTGATTTACAAAGTTATTTATGGATAACTGTTTATCAATTGTTGTAAAAGATTGAGGACATATGGAAGTTTCCAGTCACTATTTATCGCAAGGTTGTAAGTTCAATGGAGAGGAATTATAATTGAAAGAATTGTCTTGATCAGATTCTATGGATTAAAAGTTATTCGTTCCAAGGTTTAGGATATGCTTGTGTATTCGTGAATTATACATGGTACTGAAATCGTTGTCATGGATGTTATTATATTGATATGAGAGAGTGGACAGTAGGAAGAAAAGTTAAGTGTTCTTCGGTATGGTAAGCATTCAGCAGTAGCGGTTAATTACGTGACCCTAATAATTGGAGCTCATATATATGGTCTTTCTTTGTCTTCGAATCCCCCTATACGGGTTTATTTTGGGAGGTTTCTTTCGGAATAAGTAAAACGATAACCACAAGTTATAATTTAGACAATTTCATGAGTTTTGTAGCAAATCTACGAATGTGATTTTTTATAGTTGTAAATAAAATTATGCTAATTATATGCTATAAAATTTAGCTTAATCAAATAATTTAATTAGAATTTATTGAAGTTTAATTAGGTTAAAATCTCAAAAATTAGATTTTTAAGCTTAATAAGATTATCTAAAATTTGAAAAAAAATTCTAAATGGATTGAAGTGATTTTTATTATACCTAATAATTGACTTAACTTCTAATACTTGTGAAAAATTTGACAGCAATTTAATAGTTCAATTAGGACTTATTGCTACTAAAAGATCAATATTAAGATCAAAAATAGAGGCTAGTCAACTCTCAAGTGAATTATGATGTTTTTTTTATTTTATATATTTAATTTTTTTCAAATTTATTATGCTTGTTTTTAATTAATAGATTAAAATGTGTATAAAAATTTAATCAAGATCAATGGTTTAATCAATAAATATTGAAGTACCACCAAAAGCTCTTCCTTGAAATCAATTAATCTTATCTACAACTACCTGTAATGCCTTATTTGCCATATCTTCTTTGCAATCTTTAACCTATTACTCTTGCATGAATAAAACAAAAGCCTCAAATATACTTGTAGGATTGAGATTAAAGTATATATCTTGTCCTTCAATTGTAGCTCTACTTCTAATTCCACTTAAAGCACAAATTGAAGTACCACCAAAAGCTCTTCCTTCCAGAGTTTGTTCATTGAGTTTTTATCTAATAAAAATTAAAAAATAAAAGTAAAAAATATATTTTTAGAAATTTAATTTTTTTATCTTTCCAATGGTATAAAAAAATATAAATTAGAATTAATATGGATAAGTTATGAAGGTTTAAAAATAATAAATAAATAAATAAATAATTAAGTAAATAATTTTTATCTTAATGATAACTTGCTTAAGAGTTCAAGAGTTCGAGTCTCACTAAGGCTCACAAGTAGTGTATATTGGTCTCTAAAAGAGGCCACAAGACCTTAGTCTTATCTTCTTTACTCCTTTCAAGGTGCTACAATCCATATAAGACTTATACACCTCCCTTCTTACAAGGACTACACTAGCTACTGACCCTCCTATTTTCTACTAGTAAAAATAATAATTTTATATTTTTAACTTCACTATAATGTTTAAAAATACCCAATTAGTCTAAAAGCCTTGTGTGGCCTTCAAATCTTGCTCTATTTCTTCATAATGGCTCCCGAAGTGATAAAATTCTTTTTTACCAAAGTCTTGAAAATTACTCTAAAAATTCCTAAAAAACTCTAAATAAATTCTAAATAAATTCTAAAATTCCTATAATAGTTTTATAATGCTAATATCAATTTAAAGCTATAATTTCTTATCTTGATAATTTTTATAGTAATAAAATTACTTTAAATCTATTATAAATCCTACTTTTTATATATATAATTAAAAGTCATGAGATTCTTTCTTATGCTTCTTCTAACTACTAATTAAAATTTATAGTTTTTTTATAAGTAATATTTATTGATGAAAGGCCAATATAAATATTTATTTTAATAAATACCTCTCAATATTCAATAATAATTAAAAAATAATAAACCAACTAAGATAGTTATCTCAAAGACTTACTAAGATTCCAATTGTACAACTAAAGTTTTAATTTTCTATTTTTTTAAGGATTTCTATACTATTCACCATATATTGTGGTTCTAAGCACTCTAAATGCATCTTTTTATCTTAAAATAACTAATGAATCGATTTAATGATTTATAGCTATGTAAAATAATTAGAATTGAAGCATGTTTTAGAAAAGGAGATAGTTTAATTATTTGATTTAGCTATTATACTAGAAATAATCAATTATATGAAATTCATTGTAGGAAATTTTGGAGGTTCACGGAAAAAATTATTTCAAGCATTAAAGGATGAATTGTTTTTAGAATATAGTGACAAGATTATATAGAAGTCATTTTTTTAATGGATTGAAAGGCCTAAGAAAAATCTTCTAATAAAAAAATTATTAAAGAAATTTAAAAATTAATATTCTTGTTTATCAAAGAAAGAGAGGTAAGTATTGGATCCAAATAAAATAGAGTTTTTTCTTCAAATTGCTGATAGAGAATTTCAAGAAAACTTTAAAATCTTGCTTGAAGATTAAAAACAACAAAAAAATGATGAAGGATTGACAAAAAATTGAAAAGAAGTGAAAGTAGCTGTAAAATTGCTTACAAAAAGAAAAAGAAATAAAAAATAGAATGAGTATTCAAAGACTATAGCAAGCATCTAAAGAAAAAATATATTCTATCCATCTTACATCTATGATTCAACCTTTAATGGCTACATCAAAGAAAGGAAAAATAAGCATTGATAAAATCAAATGCAAGATGAAAGATTTGTCAAACTTGAAGCAAAAGATCAATCATCAAGAATATCAATAAAACAAAATTTAAGACCAATAGAAAATGTGGTACATAGGTACAAGTGGTGTGATAACATAGATCATTCAAAAAAAGAATGTGAAGATTTTACAAAGATGATATATAAAAGAATTATTTTTTTTAAAGATGATTTCATATACTTAAAAAAAAATTAAAAATTTTAAAAAATTAGAGACAAATTTTTATAAAAGAAGAATGAAGGTGTCAGAAGGAAATGCTTTTAAAGTACATACAATCTCAAGCAATGAAGCATCAATATATTAGGTAGAAGCAAATCTAAATAAATATTTAAGCATAAATTAAGAATTTTTAGGAGAATCTAATTTATTGTAATAAAATATAATGAATTATGTTAAAAAAGAAAAATTTATTAGAGATGATTTAAAATATAATAGAAATAAGATTCAATAAATTACAAGGTGGGGTGATCCAATAGATAGATTATTGATGCATGCTCATATTTCAAAGAATGAATATGAAGCATTAATAGAAGAAAAACAAAAAAAAATAAAAATAATGAAGAGCCATCAAAAAAACTTTAAGAAAAAAAGAAAAAAATAAAAAATAAAAGAATCCTATGCATAAAGAGAGAATAGAAAATATTTCTATAAAAAAAAAATAAAAAAAAAAATAGAAAAGAAAAAGAAAAGGCTCTTATTTATAAATTACAATCAAATATTGAAGTTGCTACACATTTGAAGAAAGTATTGGAGGAGCAGATTTTAAGTGATAAGATTAAAATCATAATTAGAGAAATCTTAAGAATTATAAAGCATGAATTTCATGAAGTTATTATTGATATAATAAAGAAAAAATAAAAATCTATAGGAGATACCATGACATCAAATGCTTGAAGAACAAGAGCCATAAAAAACAATGAAGATGAAGAAGATGAAATGCAATTTTTTGGAGATGTCTCATGAGTAAGATTTATAAAAAAAATGTGATTCAAGATTCTAGTTATTATTCTTGAAGTAATTGAGCAAAAGCTACTATAGAAATTTTGATAAAATTAGAAGATTTACAAAAAATCAATTGTAGCATTGGTTCTAAAATTAATTTGATATCAAAAGAATTGTATGAAAGAAAAAAATGGCCTATTGATATTGAACATAGGTGAATGATAAGAGAAGCAAACAATTCAAAAGAAGATTTGTATGGAGCTTATTTAAATATTAAAATGATGATAAAAAATATTATTCATGAATAAAATTTCTTTATGCAAAATATGTCTATAAATCCTATTATATTAAGAAAACCATATATCATTGCTATACAAATGGAAAAAAAGATAATAGATGATGGTTTAGCCTATGCAAGGTTAAGAAGTCAAGATGGAAAGAATGCAGTATAATTTTTAATGGTTTGAGGGAATTATGAAGGAAATCAAGATAGTTTGAGGAAGTTTTATTTGCTAAGGATATACAAAGAACTTAAAGGTCTTAACAACTCAAAGGATTTTTACTAGAAACTATTATAAAATAAGGTTTTAATAATAAAAGAAATGATGACTTTTTACCTAATAGAAGAAATGAAGCCATTATAGCATTATTACTATTAAAATAAGTAAGTAAAAGTAAAAATAAAATAAATTATATTATAGATGATATTATTTTAGATAAATTATTATTGATTAAAGAATTGGCTCTTGGTATGTAAGAAGGCCAAGAGATAAGATAGATGAATAAATAAAATATCTTAAAGATATAGAAGATATGCTATAAATATATTTTTATAGTAGATAAGATAGTTATAGATAGTCTTAGTAGAATGTTGGATGGATGTATTTATTAAAAGATAGAAGTTGTCTATTAGGACAATAGCTACTATCTATAAGTAATAAGTATTGAAAGTTTGAGATATCTTACTTCATACTCTCTTTGTGAGCAACTTTGCGGATGCTATGTGTTGGTGACTTCAAAGTTCTTTTTCTTCAATAGGTTGTGGATCTACTTATCTTTAGTTGTGAATTTTGAAGTTTTTTGAAGTCTTTCTTATTATAAAGAATAGATCTTATGGTTATTTTTGATGTTATAAATTAGTATCTTCTAAAAAAAATTTTATATCTAGTTATTGATGTAGTTTTATTCTTACTTGTTGTTAAATACATCCATTGTCTTAGAAGATATCAATCTTCTTAGAATGATATTATAAAATACTAATATTATATTTTTTTGTTGAATTACATTATTGATGTATTAGTATTATACTTTTATATGTTGAATTACTTAAAAGGTCTTCTTGTAGTAAAAAAAAAAAATATTTGTGAGATTAAAAGTGTTCTTGTGAGAGTTGAAGGCGATTTGATGATAAAGAAATTTGATAATACAATCATTGTATTGAGATTATTCCATCAAATTTTGATCTTATTCCATCAAATTCGATGTTAAAGACATTGTATTGATATTACTCATGAGCCTTTTGGAGTCCTATAATTATGTCAATGTAGTACTAGAATCTATCAATATCAAGGAGCTTAACATGTATTATGTAATGTCAAGACTAGCTTATGAAATTATTAAAAAAAAAAAAAAAAAAAAAAAAAAAAAAAAAAAAAAAAACTTCTAAGTGATGATTTGGCTTTATTTTCAAGACAAAAAAATAGATATTGTCATCAATATAAAAAATTACAAAATAAATATAAAAAATTACTATATTTATCATAAATCATATCATTTTTTAAAAAATTACTATAAGATTAAAAAAAAGAGATAGAGAGAATACAAACAATACTAATAATAGTTTTGGTGGAGATAATTATACTTTTATGGTAAGTGAAGGATCTTCTATAGCTGCTATATCTAAGTGAATTATAGATTTGGATGCTATTTAGTACATGATACTATATAAGTATTTATTTGACACTTCTAAAGAAATTCTAGTAATAAATATTTAATTGGGAGATAATAGTACATTGTAAGCCATTGAAATAGGCTCCATTGTAGTAGAGATTAATGTGAAGGATTAAATAAAAAGGATTAGATTGAAAGAAGTCTTACATGTATAAAAAATAAAAAAAATAAATTCTTTCAATAAATATACTTGTATTTCATAGTTATAAGTTTTATTTTAATATGAATGGATATTTTGTGAAGACATTGAGTGGACAACATTTTGCCAAAGGCCTAAGAAATGAAAACCTCTACTTTATTAATTTTAAGAAGGTGAATAAAATTGAAGTAGCAAAATTTATTGAGTTTCCACAAAATTGAAAAAAGTTTAAAATTTGGCATCAACTTGATTATTTGAATGCCAAAAGCATGAAAGAACTCTAGTCCATCATAAGTGGCTTGGATCTTAGTCAATTCAACCACAATGCTACGAAAATTACTTGTAAAGATTGTATTCAAGGTAAATAACAAAAGGCTCCATTTCCAAGACAAGTTATAATACATCTTAGCAAATTATTAGAGATTGTAGATTTTGATATTTTTAACCAATAAAGATGTCATTAATTAGAAGAACAAAGTATTTTGTTACATTTATTAATGATTTTTCAAAAAAAGTATGGATTTACATCTTTTAAGTTAAGACTGAATATTTTTTAAGATCTAATTTCAAGTTCATATTGATTGTTATCTTATATATTGATGATTTGATCATCTTAACTATTATCTTGAAGATAATAGATTAATAGAAAGAAAAATTAAAAAATAAATATGAAATGAGTGATTTGAAAGAGCTTTATTATTGTTTAAAAGTGGAGTTTATAAAATATTGTCCTAAAAAAACTATTATAATGAGTCAAAGCAAGTACATTGAAAAGGTGTTGAAACAACTCAACATAGAAGAATTTAAACCTATTGATACACCTTTGGAGGTCGATTTGAAGTTGGTGAAGCTCACAAATTAAGAGTTTACTAAAATTGAAGATTAAATATAAGGTATTCCATACAAAGTAGTAGTAAGCTCACTTATGTATGGAATGGTTGATAGAAGGATAGATCTTACATTTACAATAAATATTATGAGCCAACACATGTCAAAGGTTGGACCAATCTATTGGCCAACCATTAAAAGGATTATGAGGTACTTAAAAGGTACTTTGTATTTCAAATTGTATCTTCGAGGTGATAATATTATTTTGCATGGTTATTATGATGCTGATTTAGTTAAAAATATAAATAATAGAAGGTCAACAATAAGATATGTATTTTTTGTTGGCATAGAAACTATTGTATGGAATTGCAAGTGACAATCCATAATTACAAGGTCAATAATAGAAGTAGAGTATATAATAGCATGCTATAATATAATGGAGGCAATATGGCTAAGACAACTTTTGAAAGATATTAGAGTAATAAAAATGGAATCAACTTCAATAAAGTGTGATAATCAAGGATGTCTTATTTTTGTAAAGAATCTAAAGAATTATTCAAGCATCAAACACATTGATATTCAACATTACTTCATAAGAAAAAAGATTGAAATAGAAGTAATTGATATGAAATATTCTGCAATAAAAAATATGATTTTTGATTTATTGACAAAGACATTAATAAAAGATAGAAATTACATGATAAGAAAGGTATTAAAATTCAAAGCCTTTGAACAATAGCAAAGTGAAAAAAATTGAATATGTAAATAAAAGTAAAAGTAGAATAAGTTGCTATTGGTTAAAGAATTGGTTCTTGATAAGTAAGAAGGCCAAGAAATAAAGTAGATGAACTAACAAAAGATCTTAAAGATATAGAAGATATGCTAAAGATATATTCTTATAGTATATAAGATAGCTATAGATAGTCTTAATAGAATATTAGATGGATATATTCATTAAAAGATAAAAGTTGCCTATTAAGACAACAACCACCACATATAAGTAACGGATGTTAGAAGTGAGAGATATATTATTCCATACTCTCTTTACGAGCAACTTTGCTAATACTACATGTTGATGATTTCAAAATTATTTTTTTTTAATAATCACTTAATGGATATATTTTATTCAAAAATATAAATAATTTTTTAAAAAAATTAAAAATATCTATAATATAGAACAAGAATTAAAGAAATGTAGAGTGATTGATGAAGATGAATACATATTAGTGGTATTTGAAGAATCTTGCTTTGATGATATTATGGATACTTTACAAATGTTATTGGATTTAGATTTTGAAGGTGGAAAAAGGTAAAAAAATATCCACTTTAACCAAATTTATAATTGAATGAAAGAATATGTAGATAAGTATAAAGTGAAGGTGAATAAAAAATATAAGACTATTGCAAAGAAGGTTAAATCAATGGCATTGCCACTACAATTGGATTTTAAGAAAAGAATTGAAAAGGCTTTTATGCAATCTAATTTAAAAGATTCAAGAAAAATAGTTTATAAAGAGGCATGGATGATAAGGTGCTTAGGTGGTACCTAAAAGATCTTGGATTCAAACCTCTATAGTGCCATATGGAAGAAGAAAGAAGAAATTATCTCTCAAAAATCCTCAATTTTATTTATTGAAGATATCAAGAGGGTTGGCCTAGCAATGCTTGCATAAGGAGATTATCTTAAATTATAAAGGCATTTATTACTTATATACAAGAAAAAAAAAATCTCTCTTAATAGTAGCATAATATGTCATGTCCACGCCTTTTATATATTCATCATCTTGATGGATTGGTATATAGCTTCCTCTAAAAAAGAAGCCAAAAGTTGGTAGTGGCTAAAGTATGATGACATCAATCCTCCAAAATCTTTAAACCAATTTTTTTTTCTTTTAAATAAATAAACTTTAAATAAAATAAAATTTAAGATTTAGGATTTAAAATTTAGAAATAAGATAAGATTTGGGATTTTGAAATAGTAGCAAATATTTTTGGAGAGAGATATAAAAACCCTCAAAAAAGGTTTTAGACTCTCTTATCTTTGTTTTATAAATATTTAATAAAAAGATTTATTGATAGTATGAAGAGTAAGGAAATTTACAAAAGATTAAAATTTTATTGAATATTGTATATGTTCTAAAAATTTTTATAAGAAAGTAGGATAATTAGTAGCAACCAAAGGTCCTATATTTTTTTAAGGCAATATTTCTTTTCACAACAATTAGGTATGTTTTAAACCTCTCATTGAGCAAAAAAAGATTTATTATTGTCAAAAAAGATTATGATTAGATTGTAGAGAATCCCAGTATAGGGCTCAATATTGTCCAAAGATCATGATTTTTCTTATGAATCTTTTCTTTATTTTAAAATAGATTTTTTTTTAGAATCTAAAAATTAAAAATTCTTTACCTTACTAGAATTAAAAGTCTTAATTTCTTTCTTAGATGAAAAGTTTGTTAAGAGATATGTAATTCTTTAAAAAAAAAAAAAAAAAAAAAAAACTAAATTTGTATATAAAAGATTATCTATTTTTTTTTAGAGAAATTAATAATAAAATATTTTCTACACAAGTAGCAACAAAAAATCATAATAATCTTACAATATTTAATATAAATAAAAAATTTTCTAATCTAATCATCCGGATTTATTAAGATTAAAAAAATATAATCTTCAAGATAGATTTAATTTCTTATAATCTTAAAAAAATTTAAAGTACAATTAAGAATTTTATTAATTAAATAAATATTCATAAATCTAGTACAACTGAATTCTTATTTATAAGTGCAAGAAATTTTATACATGCTACAAAAGAATCGTCATCTTTTATCATTTATCCTATATCTATTTTTAATACTAAAAAGATTTCAAGTTGCATTCTAAGGTAATATCAAGATTATTAAGATTATCATGATATTTTTGAAAATAAAATATTGATAATATTTTCAAGTATGGTCTTTATAATTGCTTAATTGACCTTTATAGATAGCTCAATTGTCATTTAGACTAATTAATAATTTATTACAAAATTATTTTTTATTAATATATTCTTTGACTTTTATAGGCCATTTAAAATCTCTACTAGGAACTTTTATCTTATTTGTAAAGAAAAAAGATGGATCACTATAGATATATATAGATTATTAAAGATTCAATAAGATTATCACCAAGAATAAGTATTATCTACTTTTATTATTTAGAATTTTTGATCAATTGAATCAAGTAAAAATATATACAAAAATAGATATATAAAGAGCATACAATTTATTATGTGTAAAAAAAGGATAAATAGAAGACTAACTTTTGAATCAAATATAGACATCTCAAATACAATGTTATGCTTTTTGGACTTGCAAATGTACTAATTGCTTTTCAACATGTTATGAATGATTTTTTTTAAGATTTTTTAGATTTTATTATTTAGATGATATTTTAATATAATTCAAGAATATAAAAGAGAGTAAACTTTATATTTATTTTATATTACAAAAACTCAAAAATACAAGATTATATGTATATATAAAAAAAAGTGTGTATTTCACACAATTCAAGTTGATTTCTCAAAATAAATCATTTCAAATAATGGCCTTTTAATGGATCCTAGAAAATTTATATTATTATGGATTAAAAGATTTCAAAAATAATAAATGAAATCTTATATTTTTTAAAAATTATCCATTATTATCAAATTTTTATTATGAATTTATTTTAATAAAGAATTTTTTATTATTATGGATTTATTTTTAAAATGGCATCATTAACTAGAAAACAAATCTAGTCCAATGATTATTTATACAAATCATAAAAATCTCAAGTATTTAATATTAGTATGTATTTCAAATTGTCAAAAAGTCTATTTGTACATATTCTTGTTAAGATTTCTATTCAATATAACTTATCAACTATAAAAAAAAATGGTCTATCTAATACCTTCTTTCAACATTCTTATTTTGGACTAAAAAAAAGAGATGCAATTTTTTTATCAATAACAAATTATGTTTTTGAAGCAAGAGTAATTTTATCTTTAAACAATGATATCAATATTGATTATTGATTCAATCTTTTTAATCAAGTCAAATCAAGTATATTCTTATATCTTCTCCAACTATTCATTGATCAATTTGAAGGAAAGGATATTACAAAATATTTAAGATGTTATGTAAAAGAAATGGAATTGAAGTGTATTTAAGAAAGGGAGATGGTTCAATTATTTGAATTAGCCTCTACATGAGAGATAAAAAAAATCAAGTAAAGTCTTTTAAAGGATATTTTGGAGATTCATGAGAGAAATTTTTTCAAGCATTAAAAGATGAGCTTTTCTTAGAAGATAGTGATAGGGTTACAAAAAAGTCTTTTTTTAAATGGATTGAAAGGCCAGAGAAGGATTTTCTAGCAATAGAATTATTAAAGGAGTTTGAAAAGCAATATTCTTCTTTATCAAAGAAAAAAAGACAATTGTTGGATCTAAGTAAGGTGGAGCTCTTTCTTCAAGCAGTTGATGGAGAATTGTAAGAGAAGTTGAAAATCTTGCTTGAAGATAAAGAAGAAGATGAAGAATTGACAACAAATTGGAAAGAAGTAGAAGAGGCAGTAGAGTTGTTGGCAAAAAGAGAAAGGAGAAAAGATACGATGAGTATTCAAAGACCATTACAAGCATCTAACATAAAGGTGTCTAGTATCCATCCAACATCTTTCATTCAACCTTCAATGACTACATCAAAGAAAGAAGAAATGGGCATCGATGAATCATATGTGGGATGAGAGATTTGCAAATAAAATTTGCAAAACTTGAAGAGAAGAGTCAATCATCAAGAGTATCAACAAAACAAAGACTAGGGCCAATAGAGGGTGTAATACATAGGTGCATGTGGTGTCATAGCATAAATCATTTAAGGAAGGAATGTGAAGATTTTATAGATGCATTATATAAAAGAATTATTTTTTTAAAGATAGTATGATACACTTAAAAGAAAGTGAAAAAAAATTAAAAATAAATTTTGGTAAAAAAAAGAATGAAATTATTTGTCAAAGATACTTTTAAAGTACATACAATCTGAAGCAATGAAGCATCAATATATTGGGTCGAAGCAAATCCTAGTAAATATTTAAGTATAAATCTTGAATTTCTAGGAGAATCTAGTTTTTTGTGGACAAATGCAATGAGTTATGCTGAAAGGGAAAATTTTACTAGAAATGATTTAAAACATGTTGGTAATAACATTTGACAGATTATTGGGTGGGATGATCCAATAGATAGATTATCTGTGTATACTCATATTAAAAGGAATCAACATGAAGCGCTAATAGAAAAAAAATGAAGGAAAGATGAAAATAATGAAGGGCCCTCAAAAAGAACTACAAGGAGAGAAAAAGCATGACAACAAAAGAATCCTATACATAAAGAGACAACAAAGAGTATTTTCATAAAAAGAAGAAAAATTATAAAAAAAAAAAATAAAAAACAAAAAAAAAAAAAACAAAGGTTCTTGCTTATAAATTACAATCAGATAGTGAAGTTGCTACAGATTTGAAGAAGGTATTGGAGGAGCGGATTTTAGGTGAAAAGATTGAATTCACAATTGATAAAATTCTAGAAATTACAAAGCATGAGTTTCATGAAGTTATTATTGATACAATAAAGAAAAAATGATAATCTATAAGAGACTCTATGACATCAAATACACAAAGAACAAGGGCAATGGAAAGCAATGAGGATGAAGAAGATGAAATACAAAATTTTGGAGATGTCTTGTGAGTAAGATTTTCAGAAAAAGAAGATGTCATTTAAGCTTCTAGCCATTATTCTAGAAGTCATTGGGCAAAGGCTATTACAAAAATTTTGATAAAATTGGGAAATTTAAAAGAATCAATTGTAGCTTTGATTGATCATGGTTCTGAAATCAATCTAATGTCAAAAGAATTGTATAACAAGAAAAAATGGCCTATTGATATTGAACATGGGTGGATGATAAGAGCAGCAAATAATTCAAAAGGAGATTTGTATAGAGCATGTCCAAATATCAAAGTGACAATAGGAGATATTATTCATGAACAAAATTTCTTTGTCCAAGACATGTCTACATATCCTATTATATTAGAACAACCATATATTATTGCCACACAAATGGAAATAAAAATAATGGATGATGGTTCAGCCTATGCAAGAATAAGAAGCCAAGATGGGATGAAAGTAGTTCAATTTTTAACTGTTTGCACTAATCATGAGAAAAATCTTGATAAGTTGAGAGAAGCCATTATTAAATGAAAAATTTGAAGACCTTGAGGATTTTTACGACACACCATTATAAGGCAGGGTTGCAATGGATTAGAGAAAGAAAAGCCTACGCTTAGTTTAGAAGAAGAAATATTATCTATCAGACTTATTGAGATAACACAAGATTATGTATTGACTTTTAAGACTATTGACAAGATGAAAAGAATGGACAGATGTTATATTAGATAAATATGCTTTTGATACTGGAATTCAAAGGGATGTAGGAAGTTTGTGGCAGATCATATTGAAGATTGTGAGAAGATTTTGAAAAGGTTAGAAGAAGTTCATTTAACCTTATCAGTGGCAAAATCAATGTTTGGAGTAAAAGAAGTTTTGGTGGTAGAACACATGTGTGGTTCATATGGACGTAAGCTAAGTATAGAAAAGATTGATATTATTAAAAAGATGAAAGAATGTACAAATACAATGGAAGTGAGAAGATTTTTATGAGCATGTATTTTCTATCATACATAGATATCTCACTTTGCACATATAGCAAATCCATTGTATGAGTTGTTAAGAAAGAATCAAAAATTTCAATGAAAAAAAGAACAACAAAAAGCTATGGAAAAATTGAAAGAACTTCTTTCTTTATCTTCAACTTTGAAAAAAGTAAATTATGAAGGTAGAAGACCAGTGGTATTAATAGTTGATGCAAGTCCAATTGGAATAGGTTGGGTAGTTGGAGAAGATAATGAATAAAGGAATAGATATGTAGTAAGATTTGGAGCAAAGGTATTGAATTCTTAGCAAAGGACATATGTGCAAATCAAAAGAGAATTATGGGGTGTAGTAATAGCTATAAAAAATGAAAAAGAATACTTGATTGGGATATCAATAGTTATAAAAATAGATTGTCTACCTTTGTTAAGCATGATTACAAGTTGTTCAACTCCTGATATTGCTATGTTGAGGTGGATAGCATATATCAAATCTATGAATCCAAAATTTAAACATATTACAAGGAAAGAAAATTTAATTGCAGATATATTATTAAGAGGAAGGTATAATGATGAAGAAGAGATGATTGATTACGAAGATGATGTGGATATAAAATTTTATACTAATGCATTATCAAAGAAAAAAGGTGTATGTGTCACGGTGTCGTATTACATGCTTTTCTACTCGAGAACGCGCCGGGCGTCTGGCTGTAGAAGGTAGTATGGAGATTCGCCAATAGTGAAGCAGTCTATCAGTTTTTGACTGCTGGAATATAAACGACTGCAAGAATACATCGTAAATCTATACGGATGCCCTTCGACTGCTTGTCGAAGTCCTTTTTGCCCCAGCCGGTAGGTCTCTAGACATTACAGAGAACCCCGAACAACTCAATCTGCTAATCTCCGATACCGCTTTGTACTTACGATCTTGTATCCACTGACTGTCTTGTTAGATCAACCCAATAAATTTCATTCACTCCGCATACTTAATCCTATAGACATCCTTTTAATCCTTCAATCACAGACGTAACTCGATTTCACAAAACAGTCAAGTGTAATCAAATCCACTTAATTAAAAAATCCCGATTCACCATTACAACACTGACTTCAGCAATGATTGCCTCAGTCTTCCCAAAACTCTATACTTAAGAAGAAAAATCCAATTCTCCGTCTTTTCTTCCCCGACCCGAAGTATGAAGCTCCTCTCCAATCCTCTTGATCTTCAAAAACCTCCAATGAAACCGAACTAGTAACCTTCCTAAGAGCTTGAAGCTAGCTCTTCCTTATCTTCCCAAAAAAAAACCTCCCCAAAACTTATTCTCCCCCTAACCTTATCCTCTGAATTTCTTCAATCTTTCGTCTTGGATCCGGAATTGGCTCCCATCGTCAGAGCTTAGATCCAAAATTGGCTCTCGCCGTCAGAGCTTTCTCTTTTTTTTTTACCTTTAAGAGATCCATTTACCAAAAACAACCTTCCTTGAAACGGCACAGAGAATAGGACAGCCTGAAACAGAATCAAAATCCCGTACTCGGGTCCACATTGAGTCGCCCGACCAATTCAGGTCTCATATTGGATAAGAGTCCAATACTAAGACCCGAATTTTTTCGTAATTAGACTGCATTGGGTTGCCCGACCAATTCAAGTCTCATATTGGATAAGATGCCCGTAGTAACCTGGATTTTCCCGTAACTAGACTGCATTGGGTTGCCCGACCAATGCAGGTCTCATATTAGATACGATGCCTGTAGTAACCTGGATGTTCCCGTAATTAGACTGCATTGGGTTGCCCGACCAATGCAGGTCTCATATTGGGTACGATGCCTGTAGTAACCTGGATTTTCCCGTAACTAGACTGCATTGGGTTGCCCGACCAATGCAGGTCTCATATTGGGTACGAGGACCCGGATTGGATTCTCAAAATTGGATCCAATTGGCTCTTCGAACCAGACTCACCCGTCACATGAATTGGTCCTTTCCCTTCCTGCTGACTCCCGTTATTGGAATCGAACGGAGCATTTCAGTATGCCCCGGCTGACTGTAACGGGGTGACTGAACTTGACCACTCAGTATTTGCACTGGAGTTGGTCGTTGCTCCCAATATTCGAGGTAACTAATAATTAATAAAAGTCCCCTTTCTTTATATTTTCACGGTATACTCGTGTTACAACACGACAACGGACACAAAAATACAGACTTGAGATCTAACAAGAAGTTCAAGAAGAACTGGCAAGAACTAGATTAATCAGATGAATACAAGACCAACACCAGAGAGGTAAGCTAGAGCTCCAAGAGATGTGTTGTCGAGACTGAAGAACTCTTCAGCCTCGATTCCAATATATATTCCTATTTAGGAAGCTTCTCAAGCAACTTCTACCAACTAGGAAGCTTTTAGAAGGTTCCAGAGACTTGCTTCTAGAAGATTCTAGAAGCTTGTCTCTAGAAGGTTCTAGAAACTTGTCTCTAGAAGGTTCTAAGGACTATGTCCCTAACATCACCCTCTCCTTTAGCTTCGAGGTCTCTGAGAAGCAATGTTGTTGTCAATCAGTACCAACGCAAGAAAATGAAGATCTGTCGCATAACGTCTGTTATGAACTCCAACTATTGTTCACGAGGTAAGTAGTTCATCGGCCCTTGAAGCCAACGGTAGTGGTCCACTCCTTCAACTTCTGACCAAGCATGAACTTCCGTGTCTTCATTGTGAAATTTTCTTACAAATATGCCTTCTGGTTGACCATCGTAAGCAGGCTCGGACTCAAATACAATCACCAGTGATCGGTTACTTGGTATCCTCCGTCGTCGTCATGGTGCAGGTGGTTCTTCATCTCGGGGTCGCCTTCGTGAGTTAGTTGGTTGAGATAATCTAACTGGCATAGTATCTATCTCTTGGCTATCCATATCAAAAGACCAAACTATGGCTACTGAAAAAATTCTATTTTATCTTGGAGAAAATAACTACATCAACTACGAATTTTGGTGGTGCTCTCCCCCTTTCTTATATTCTTGGGTGAGCAAGCTTCAGAAAGAAGCTATCGTCAAACCGGCTTAGGTTTATGAGGATGTTGTTGATGAAACTCCTGTACCTTTTGCAGCGCATTGGCAAGATTTTCAGCTAGCTCCCACGTTTGCTCATTAATGTCGTAGCTGCATCAATGAACAAGATACTCAAACTTGCCCCACCTTCATCGTGAATCCAGTACCTTTTCAACCTCGTATTCCTTGTAGTTCTCGATCTCAATACTAGGTGGTGGACATTGCACTCTTCCAAGAAAAGACGACTCTCGATAAGGCTCCAACAGAGAAACATGAAAGACTGGATGTACCTTCATAGAAGCCGGTAATTCCAGGCAGTACGCCACTGGATTGATTTGCTTCTGGATGATAAATGGTCCCAATCTTCGATAGTCCAACTTATCACATCCTCGCTTGGTCTTGATATTCCGTCAAAGAAGCCATGCTTTATCTCCAATTTTGAAAGTAGGTGCTTGATTTCGAAATCTATCTGCAGACGCCTTCTAGGATTCTTGAGCAGATTGTAATTGAAGCTTCAACATATTTTGAAGCTCTGATAGTTGTTTCGCAAATCCTTCAACTGCTGAATTGTTATTTATTGATGGACTCAATAAATCAAGCTTCGGATGATACCCATAGTTGGAAAAGAATGGTGTGTATTGAGTCGACGCATGGAGGGTGTTGTTATATGCAAACTCGGCTAGCGGCAGATATGTGGTCCAATCATCTTACTGATAGTTGATGCTGCATCGTAAGTATTGTTCCAAGACTTGGTTCATCCGTTCCATTTGGCCGTCAGTTTGAGGATGAAAAGTCGAAGAAAGCTTGATATCCACCTTCAGTATCTCAAAGAGAGATCTCCAAAACTTTGATACAAACTGGGTTCCTCGATCTGATACGATATCATCTGGTAGTCCATGATATCGATACACATTATCGAGAAAGAGCCTTGCTATGACTTCACTCGACGATGTCTTCTTGCAAGGGACAAAGTGTGTCATTTTTGTAAATCGATCTACCATGACAAAGATACTGTCAAATGAGTTCGATGATGGCAGGTCCGTGATGAAGTCCATGGAAATTGAAGACCATGGTCGACGTGGAATCAGCAATGGCTGTAGAAGTCCATAAAGGCGATGCGGAGGATTCTTGGATCTTGAACAGATGTCACAGGAGAGGACAAAATCTTTCACATCCTTCTACATTTGGGGCCACCAAAAATCTCGAGAAATAAGCTCCAAGGTCTTGTTGAATCCAAAATATCCCGTAGCTGGAAAATCGTGGCAAGATTGAAGAACTCGGAGTCGTGTTGGTCCTTTTGGGATATATAACCGCTCCTCAAAGTATAAAAGATTTCCCTCCACCTTGAACTTGTCGTCATTGGCACGCTGCTTAATATCAATGGCTACTGAATCTTCAATGGTCATGGCACGTACCTGATTCAGGAAGTTAGCATCAATTGGTAAAATAGTAGCGCAAAGCTGAAATTGCTCTGGCTTCAACATTATCATGCATTGTTGATCAAACGCTACTTCTCCAGCCTTTGGTACAAGATACGATCTCCTTGATAAGGCATCAGATAGGCCTTGCTGCTTTTCAGGTCGATAAGTGATAACAAAATCGAACCTAGATAGCAACATACTCCACCGAGCTTGACGTTGATTTAGAACTCGAGCCAACATGAAATACTCCAAATTCTTGTGATCTGTGTATATGGTCACTGGATGTGTAGCTCCTTCAAGAAAGTGATGCCATTCTTGGAAAGAATCCACTATAACAAGAAGTTCCTTATCATGGATCTCATAATTGATTTCAGCAGCAGAGAACTTTCGAGAATAGAATGCAACCAGATGGAGCTTCTTGTCTTCTCCCATTTGTGAAAGTACAGCTTCTAAAGCAAAATCCGAAGCATCAGTTTCTAAATAAAAGGCCTTTGTAAAGTCTGGATGTACCAAGATTGGAGCTGTAGTAAATGCGGTCTTCAGGTCTTGAAACCCCTTCTCTGCTAGAGGTCCCCATTCCAGCTTATCCTTGCATGTCAACCGAGTGAGGGGAGCAGTAACTTGAGAATAATTTTTGATAAAGATTCGATAGAAGTTAGCAAAACCAAGAAAGCATTGTACGTCTCTAACCGTCTTCGGAACCTCCCAGGACACGATAGCTTCCACCTTCTTGAGATCCATCTTCAAGCCTTCCGTAGTCACAACAAACTCCAAAAACTCCATCTCTATTTGGTGAAATAAACACTTCTCCAACTTGGCATATAGTCCTCGCTCGCGTAGTTTTTCCAAGACCAAACGAACGTGTTTTTCATGTTCTTCCTTATTTTTGGAGAATATCATAATATCATCTAAATAGATGACAACAAAATCATCAAGGTGCTCTTGGAAAATATCATTCATCATATCTTGAAAGACCGCTGGAGCATTGGTAAGACCAAAGGGCATGACATTATACTCAAAATGGCCATACCTTGTACGGAACGCTGTCTTCCACTCATCTCCTTCCTTGATTTGTACAAGGTTGTAAGCTCCCCTTAGATCAATTTTTGTAAAGATCCTTGCATATCCAAGTTGTTCTAAGAGACCACAAATTAAGGGTAACGGATAACGATTCTTCTTTGTTACCTTGTTGAGGCCTCGATAGTCCACGCACATCCACAATGAGCCATCTTTCTTCTTCACAAATAAGATAAATGCTCCAGCTGATGATTTTGAATGATGGATGAAGTTCTTGGCTAGATTCTCGTCGATGTACTTCCGCAACTCCGTCAACTCTGTCTGCGATAGATTGTAGATTGGGCCAAAAGGTGATTGTGCTCCTTCCTGTAAGTCTATGGCGCAATCATATGATCTGTGTTCCGGTAGCATGTCGGCATTTTTCTTTTGAAACACGTCTTTTAAATCCTTATATTGCTCTGGTATACTTGCTCTCGAGATCTTCTCCCCGGTAGTTGGTGTCGCATAAATGACAAACGGTGTGCCTTCCTTAGACGATCTTATAAACGTTCTTGCTCCAATAAATAAAGATTTCTCTATTCGGGATTTTCTACTAGGCTTGCTCTTGGGTGGTTTTGTGAGAAAGGTTATCTTGCGCAACTTCCAATCTATGGATGGGTTATGCTTTTCCAACTAGGAAAGACCAAGAATAATAGGATTTGATGGGGTTCTAATAATATTAAAAATAATATGACTACTATGGCCCTTAAACGTCACTTCTATAGGTTCTGATTCATGGGTGATACTACCAGGCAATAAAGGTCGTCCATCTATGACCTCAACGTGAATAGGTTTGGATTTTTGTACTAAAGGGATCTTATGACACTTCGCAACTTCTTCGTCTAAGAAACAAGCAGATGCTCCTGAATCTAATAATGATAAGGTTCTCAGTTTCTGAGGGCCAATAAACAAAGGGATTGTAAAATAAAGGGCAGATTGAGCGGAAAGAAAAGAACCTGGTTGTTGTTGCGATATTTCACTGTCCAGCCGCACGGTTCCTATTGTGGCCAGGCATCCTCGTTTTCTTGAATAAATGCGCCCCTAGTCTTGATAATACGTCGATTTTACTTCTTAGGGTAGTTTCCAACTTTGTGGCCTTCTTCACCGCAATACAAGCATAGACCTTCCTCCATACGCCGCTTTTTTTCTTCTAGAGTAAGAGATTTGACACGTACCGCATCAATTTACATGTCTTCTACCTCTGAATGTGAATTCATGCTGCTTGTCGACATAGTTGGGATATGGCGAACCATATGTTGTCTTTAACGTTGGTCTTGGTGACATTAGAATAGGCAGTTATCGCACTTCACAGCTTGGCTAATAGCTTTGTTGAGCATTTGCGGATCAGGAAGAGTTAACAGCAAATCCTTCACATCGTCCCTTAAACTCCAATAGAATTGACTCATCAACGCTTCTTCGTCCCAATTGATGTCGCATGCTAATTGCCTGAAGTCCGATGCATAGATTGATGTAAAACGCATCCCTTGTCATAGTGACTGAATCTTTGTTGTAGCCCATCGAACCTTATCGTGTTCACCAAATGCTTTCGTAAACACTTCCAAAAAGGTTTCAAAGTTGTTTAGTATGGACAATCGTTTCTCAAACAAAGGAGCAAACCATGATAGAGCTTGCCCTGTAAGTAAGGTTCCAACAAGCCCAACACGTGACTCCTCCATTGGATAGCGTTCGGGCTGTAAAACTGTTATCAACTTGATTTGGTTGACGAATCTTTGAAACTTGGAACGCGTACCATCGAACTTTTCTGAAAGGCTAACTCGGGGCTCTTTATGTTGTAGAACCAGTGGTGCTTGTCGAACCTGAGGCAAAGTTGCTTCTCCAAGTGTAGAAGTTTGAGGCTGGTGCAACCTAGATTGTGCAATCCCAGATGCTCCATCATTATGAAGCCTTGCCACGACTCCTTCAATCTCTGTAGTTCTTTGCGATAACGTAGCGAGGGCATTCATAATAGCATCTAACTTGGACTCTGAACTTTCCGTCATACTAATGTCTTGGCCCCCGGCCATTCTAAGAGAAGGACAGAAATGACTCTATAAGAAGACAATATTGGTTTAGAGGAGGGTACTCTGCAACCTCTAAAATGCCTTAAGAGCTTCAAGAAAAGGGATAATCGACTCTCTCCAAGAAGAATAAGACTCCAATATTGTAACAAAAGAAGTATCAGTTTAGAAGAGGGTAATCCGCAACCTCTAAAATGCTAGTACACTTCCAAGCAGAGGGGTAATCCACACTCTAACAAAGAAGAAACTAGCTCTGATATCTGAGGTGAGTGAAGTCTCAACAAACTGTCACGGACACAGAAATACAGACTTGAGATCTAACAAGAAGTTCAACAAGAACTGGCAAGAACTAGATTAATCAGATGAATACAAGAACAACACTAGAGAGGTGAGCTAGAGCTCCAAGAGATGTGTTGTCGAGATTGAAGAACTCTTCAGCCTCGATTCTAATATATATTCCTATTTAGGAAGCTTCTCAAGTAACTTCTACCAACTAGGAAGCTTCTAGAAGGTTCCAGAGACTTGCTTCTAGAAGATTCTAGAAGCTTGTCTCTAGAAGGTTCTAGAAACTTGTCTCTAGAAGGTTCTAAGGACTATGTCCCTAACAGTATGTTTGAATATATCATTGGAAATATTTTTAAGAGATTTATATGAAAATGAATGGAAAGATGTTGGAAAGTATTTGAGCACATTAAAGCAACAAAAAGGTTGGAAAAATCAAGAATTTAAAAAAATCCATAAGAAAGCCTATGGATATTTTTTACATGATGGATATTTATGGAAGCATCAAAAAAAAGATGAGAAGTACCACAAAGGGTGATATGTGGTTTAAAAGATCAATTAAGGATTATTAAAGAATTTCATAAAAATTTATGAGTAGGGCATCGAGGTATTTGGACAACATTCACTAAGTTAAAAAAAAAATATTGGTCGAAGGAATTGTACAAAGACGTAGCAAATTTCATAGGATCTTATAAGACTTGCCAAGTGTATTCAAATATTCGACATAGAGATTGATTACATCCAAAATATCTTTTGGCTTTATATTATAAGTAGGTAGTGAATTTAGTGGCAATGCCTATGGGACTTGGACAAATGAAGTATTTGGTACTTGCATGAGAAGATTTATCAAATATGGTTGAAGGACGAGGATTAAGAACAAAGAATACTAAAGGTGTATGTCAATTTCTATTAGAAGAGGTTATTTGTTGCTATGATTGTATTCAAAAAATTATAGTGGATAGGGGTGAATTGGATGCAAAGGAAGCACAAGAATTCTTTAATAGAATAGGAATTAAACTTTCTTTAACAACACCATATAACCCAGAAGGTAATGGTAAAAGTGAACATGGACATTCATCTATTGTTAACGCATTAGTAAAAGCATGCAATATCAAAGCATATGAATGGCCTAAACTACTACCATTTGCACTATGGACAGATTGTGCAACTCATAGTTCACTAACAAGTTATATGCCTTTTGAATTAATATATCCGTAAAAATAAGTAATGCCAATAGAAGATGTAGTACCTACATCTGGTGTATTGCCTTAGAAGAATGATCTCAATAGAGAAGAACTTTTAACATTATGGATTCAACAACTAGAAAGAAGACCTAATGATATTGAAGTAGCAATAGAAAAATTGAAAGAAGGAAGGGAAAAGAATAAGGAAAGATTTGATAAAAAGCATCGACTACAACCTAAAGCAATTAAAGATGGTGATTGGGTATTAGTTTATGATAGTAGCTTAGACAATCAACATAGCATTAAGAAAAAATTTGTAAAGAGATAGTTTGGACCTTATATTATCAAAAAGGCATACAACAATGGATTATATTCATTACAAGAACTTGATGGTACAGAATTGAAGGTACTCATAGCAGGCAAATAAATCAAGTTATTTAAACAAAGAGATGAAGACATTTGTTTTCATGAAGAACAAAATTCAATACAAGATATTGAGATTGGAACAAAGAGCATATTGAACATCAAGAATTAGACCAAGTTGAAGAACATTCTATATCAATATATTGACGAATCATTGGCACATACCAGAGGATGTACAGATTCAAGGGGGAGGGAGGAGGGGGGGGTGGATGTCGAGATGTACCATGACTAATAGGTGAAAGAGTGTAGAAATTATTATAATATATGAGATCTTAGTTCAAAGTATTGGAGCAAATTATCTTAAAAATATAGTTAATAGTCAAAAGGATAGTAAAACTAAAAGATACCAATGCTGCCTTTTAGAAAGGTGACTTCTACTTACTTGTAGGACCATAAATAAAACAAAACAAAGTAGATTGGAAAAATAAATGATATAAGCATCTTTAGAAGGAAGTTAAGAGTAAATTCTAGTAAAATTTATTTAGAAAAATTAGATATTGATACTTAGAGAGGGTCAATTAGCAACCTAGGTTGAAATCAGACCCTGAGGCACAAAACTGAGTCTCGACGATGACTTTGGGGTTTTTTCGCAAATCAAAGAGTAGAATTTGATAGCAGATTGAATAAAGTTTCTATGAGTATTATTATTGGGCAATTTAGAGTTGTTATGACTTTGTAAGAGCTTTACAAAGTCAAGATTTTTTTTGGATGACTTAGGATTTGTGAAATAAAATAAGATTGATGTTTTTAGTGATTTCAAGAGTTTTATAATAGATATATGCATGAAATTTTGTGAAATAATGGTCATAGTTGTGCTTAATATGTGTTGTGAATCTTAGCTTGATCTAACGGTTGAATTGAGGATTATTGAGGTTTAAATGAGTTGAGATCTCAAAAAGTAGAATTTTAGGTCTAGTGAGGGTTTTTAAAATTTCTTGTAATCTACTAATTGGATTGAAGTGAAATTTATATAAGAGGATATTAGACTTGTTTTTCTATATATATGAGAATTTTGAGATCAATCGAATGGTGAAAAAGAGAGATATTGGCTTTGGAAGATTGGCATCAAGGTTGGAGAAGGAGGCCAGCCAATATCTAAGCACGTTTTTGAGGTTATCGTCTATTTGGTAATTCCAATCCTTTTCAAACATTTTGTGCTTGTTTTCAACTTAGTTTTTAAGAAGTGTGCAAAATTTGAGTTAAGATCAACGGTTCTTTCATTAGTTATTGAGGTTTAATTTTGTTGTAGAAATTACAAGGTTTGGTTAGGATTTGAATTAGGGTTAGGGTTTGGTTAGGATCTGATTTAAGATTAGGATTTGGTTAGGATTTGGTTAGGATTTGGTTAGGATTTGGTTTAGGGTTAAGATTTGGTTAGTGTTTGATTCAGGATTAAGATTTGGTTAGGATTTGGTTTAGGATTTAGGATTAGAATTAGGATTTGATTTAGGATTTAGGATTTGGTTAGGATTTGATTTAGGATTAGGATTTGGTTTAGGGTTTGATTTAAGATTTAGGATTTGGTTAGGATTTGATTTAGGATTAGGGTTTGATTTAGGATTTAGGATTTTGTTAGAATTTAATCAAGATTTGATTTAGGATTTAGGATTTTATTTGAGTTTGGTTAGGATTTAAGATTTAGTTAGTTTTTGGCCTAAAGTTTGAATGAAGTAAGGTTTCAACTAAGATTAAATTAAGATTGAATTGAGATGTATTTGAGATTTGTTTATAATCATTCTAATATTTCTTTAAGATTTCTTATTATTTCTTTGGAATTCCTTTGAAGTTTCTCTGAATATGATTAAAGCTTATTTAGCATTATTAGTGTTTTATTAGAATTAGGATTTTGTTATTACAATTTCTTTTCTACCTTCCATAATCAGGTGCTTGGAGCATTCTCAAGTAAGACTTCATGTATTACGATAGCATGTTAATTAAGTTTTGAAACAATAATTAAGATGTACCATCAACTACCAAGAAGGTAATTGGACAATTTTTTTGCCATTGGCAGAGTTTGCTTATGATAACATGGTGTCATGTTGTTGTTCGGCTACCATGTGAAAATAATGTATTTATATATTTAATGCACAATATATTAGACAACATAGTAAAAGCCATATTAATAGATTTTTATTAGTTGTAGGATGTAGATAGATTATAACTTCAAAAAGAGATAGTTTAAAAGGATTTTTATTAGAATTTATATAACTTTATTTCTTTTTAATAGTAACTTTGAAGTTAATCTTATTAGTAGTAAGTTTTAAATATTTAGAGTCACCTTTGTTAGAAATTGGTGATCCTTAAAGACTTATTCTATTTCTTTTATTTGGTACTTAGGACATATATTGAAAAAATCTTGTAAAGAAAAGAATTTGAGAGGAGTTTTGGTAGCAAAAAGAGAGTTAAAGGCATCCATATAGATGAATGGAGATGGATGATAAAAATCTCCATTCTTATTGGTCAAAAATCATGACCAATGGATTCAAGGAGGCTGCCTAAAGCCATATTAGATATTAGGGTTAGTTTTTTGGAAGCATTTGAGCTTTGGAGGCTAGAATCAACAAGTTTAGGTTTTGACTATGGTTTTGGGATAAAGGAGATATTGGAAGTTGAAGTCAGCATTTGGAATCTAAGAAGTTGTAAGTGACCCAAATTATTGGTAGTTGTGTTTTGAGCTATATCTTGTTTAATTTGATAAGATTTTAGCTAAGAATTTCCAAGAATGTCTATTTTAATATTACTAAAGTTTATATATAAGTTTTATAATATTTAGATTTTAGATTCATGAGATATAAAGAAAATAGTACTTGGGTGCTTGTGAATTAAGGTTTTAGAGTACGTGCTAGGGTTTTTAAGATGCTAGACAATCAATAGAAAATTTATAGTTGAATTTTTGTAAATTAAAGCTTAAGAGTGAATTTTAAGATATCTCTGAATTTGGCAAAATCGGAACAGTTGGATCAAGAGATATGAATTTCTAAAATTTGGAAAGAAGAAATCCTTTGTAGAAATATTATATTTTGAAGGGACTTTTTTATAACTTGAGCATTTTATACAAAATAAAGGAGTATTTTAGAAACTAAGACTTTATATATATGTTGAAGATAGATATATAGAGCAATGGTTGGATTTTTGTATAAAGATGAGCTTTTGAGAAGAGATTTTGGATTTCCTTTGAAGTTATTAAAAACCTAATCTATCAACAAATGGTTAACTATGATTTGGTATAGCCAAGAATGTTAGAAAATTTTTAGATATTTTAGAAAGCCTTATGTACAAACCTTCTTAAATATAAAAGAGTTTATTAGTACAATATCTTTTTGATATTGTAGCATTTATTTATCTTCTACTTTTAAGATTAAATAACTTATTGGAGCTTGGCCAATAAGTTAAAATTAAACTCTCTACAGCTAAGTACCTAATGTATTCTCAAATAGAAAATCATGCAATACAACAATAGTACATTCTTCTATAAAAAAATACCTTTCTTTGCCAATTATGGTTATCATCCACAATTTAATACTTTTGACTTTTCAAAAGCTGATAATCCTATGGCAAAAGATTTAACAAATCATTTGTCAGAGCTATATGCAACAATAAAAGTGTAGTTAAAAGAAGCTAAAGAATAACAAAAGATCTATGGAGATGTCTATTGAAAGGAATAACCACCATTCTATATGGGTGACAAGGTATGCTTATTTCGTCATAATATCAAGACTACTTGTCTTTGTGACAAGTTGGACTATCGTAGGCTTCGACCATTTCCTATTATTGTACAAATCAATCTAGTTGCATATCATTACACCTATCAAAGTCAATAAAAATCTATCCAATATTCCACGTATCTCTTCTTCAACCATAGAAGATAGTAGACATATCAAGAAGAAGACAAGCTCCACTTCTTCTTATAGAAGTAGATAATAATGAAGAGTTTGAAGTGGAAGAAGTTCTAGATTCAAGGCGGTGCCAAAACAAATTAGAATATCTTGTCCATTGGTACGGATATGATATTAGTGAATGCACATAAAAGTCAGTAAAGAATCTTATAAATGCAGCAAAGGCGGTGGAGGCTTTTTATTGACTACATCTATCAAAATCAAGACAAAGACCTTTCCTATAAAAAAAAACAAGATCTAAGCGAGATAAATTTCTACTTTCAATCCTTGTTTGTAGCTTCTTTATAGTTGTGATACTAAGGAGGTGGAGAAGCAACAATCAACGGATTTGATTGAAGAACCTTCATTTGCTGACTTATCAGATAAGGCATTGCGATTGTCACAACCTTCAAGATGATGCAATCAACATGAAGATCCTCAAGAATAATATGTTTTTTCACAAATAGATGGCAAGATATAATACGTTTGATATTATGACCTTGGAAGAGACTTCCAATGATTTATAATTTTATTAGAGGTCAGAACAACTCTTGATAGTGTTCCAAATATTTTATTTGAAGGAAGATATGAAGGCCTCAAAAATGATTAAATAACAGGATGGTCTTTCCACCTTGGTTTGAAATACTATTGATGGTTGAGAGGCCCTAACAACCATCTTTGAAGAGAACAAAGATCTGAATATGGAATGAATACAATTCGTTGCATCATAGATTTCCTCAACATATGATGATTTCTCCTCATAGAATTCGTCCCTAAAAGGCGAGGTAATGTCATGGACATACACATGTAAGCTAATAATTACCTATATAAATAGGTAAAAGTAAGTAAAAATAAATAAAAGTAAGTTAATTCTATAATATTTTCTATAGAAGCTTTTTAGAAGCTTTATAGACATTGCTTTGACTTTATAGGTGTCTATAATTGACTTCTTAGATTAGAAAAGTGGTCAATAAGTTGGCCATGTACCACACATATTGTTAGCTTGAAAACCAAACTAATTATGTGGTCCACACATAGAAAAACTTGCCTTGTAAGTCAAGGAATGTGTCCTACAAAGTCAATACATATTGAAGGTCCTATAGAACATTGCCATATAGCCCCTAACTAGATAGTATATATAAAGACAAGAGTGAAGTCATCTTCATTCTTGTCAATTCTTTTCTTGCTTCTAGTCTAGTTTCAAGAATCTCAAAATTTCTTGTCTTTTGACAATAAGCCATTCTAGTTTCTTTTTAATATACATACTTCCTTATTCTTATTTTGTCACTCTTTCTTTGATATGGATTTCATTGGTTTATGCATCATCTTTTAGTTCATGTCCTTGACATCTTTAGCAATTTGCTAGTTAGATTGAAATGAAATTTATGTGTATACATAGTAGACTTGTTTTTCTTTAAATATATATATATATTTTGAGAGATATTTAACAATGGAATTAAGAAATATTGGCTAAAAGAGTTTAGCATCAAGATTGAAGAAAGAGATTGGCTAATATTTAAGCATATTTTAGGATTTACTATCTATTTGGTATGTGTAATCCTATTCAAAAATAAATTACTTATTTTTAACTTAGTTATTACAAGGTATATAAAATTTGAGTTAAAATCAATAGTTAAATTATTTTTTATTGAATTATTAATCTACTCTAAAATTATTAAGAGTTTTATTTAAGACTTAGAATTTAATTAAAGATTGATTAAGATTGATTTAGGATTCAAGATTTTATTAGAACTTGATTAGAATTTAGGATTTTTCTAAGATTTGGTTAAGATTTAAGATTTATTTTGGATTTTATTAGGTTTTAATTAGGATTTGATTGATATTTGATTAAAAGTTTATCAAGATTTAATTAGAATTTTTCTAGGATTAGTTTAAGATTTAGAATTTTATTAAGATTTCATTAGGATTTGACTTAAGATTTGACTAAGGTCTATTAGGATTTTTATTAGAATTTTAATTAGAATTTCAATTAAAATTTTAATTAGAATTTAATCTAAGATTTTATTAAGATTCATTAATATTTAATTATAAATAAATTAGAATTTGATTAGCATTTATTAAGAATTTTTATTTTTACTATTTTTTAAGATTCTTTTTTTTCTTTAAATTTTTTATTTTTAATATTTTTTTACAATTATTTTATTTGTAAAGGTTTATTTTTATATTTTTTTAAAATTTCTTGTTATTTTTCTTTGAATTTAATTTCGGACTTTTTTGTGTTTCTTTTGTAATTTTTAAAATTTCATTTTCGATTTTTTAAATTTTGATTAATATTATTAAATTTTATTTAAATTTTATTAAAGATTTTATTAGACTTGATAAGATTTTTGTTACATTTCTATTTACCTTCCATAGCTAGGTGCCTAGTGCATTCTCAAATAAGAACATAAGTAATATAATACTAATGTCATATTATAGTTTAGCTAGCATGTGAAAATAATAAATATATATAAATATATATATATATATATATATATATATATATATATATATATATGTAATTTACTATACAATATAATGAGAGCCATGTTATTAGATTTTAATTGATTACAAAATATGGTTAGATTGCTACTTTGAAGTAGTTAGTTTAAAAAGACTTCTATTGAGGTTGATTTTTATATTGTTAATAATTTTTATATATTAAAAATAATCTTTATTAGACATTGGTGGCTCTTAAAATCTTATTTTGTTTCTTTTATTTTATATTTAAGTCACATATAATTAGAGAAGGATTTTTATATAAAAAAGGGTAGTTAGACCATTCATATGGATGATAAAAATTTCCACTCTTATTGGCCAAAGTCATCCCTAATAGGCTTCAAGGAAGGAGCCCAAAGCCTTATTAGTAATTAGGGTTACTCTTTTAAAAACATTTGAATATCAAAGATTAGGAATTATCAAATTTAAGATTTTGGATATAGTTTTGGTATAAATTTTGTGCAATTTGGAGTTTTTGTGAAGGAGATATAGGCGTCCAAAGTCAAAGTATTAATTTTGTACCTACTATTATTCTTTGAGCCATACTATGAGGATAAATTTCTCACTCCACTCAAATTACAAGATGGTCTAAATTAAGAGTTACTTGTAATTAGTCGTATGAAGTAGAAGTAGTAAAAATAAAAAATTTTAAAAAAAACACAAAATACAAAATTCAAAATAAGTGAATAAATGTAATCAAGCAATTGTATATTACAAAACTAGTCACTATCTATTTACTAGATTTTAATCAAATAAAAAGTAAAAATAAAAAATAAAAAATGTATTTTTAGATAGATAATTCTTTTATTTTTCCAATTACATAAAAACATGTAAATTAAAGTTACTATGAATAATTTATGATGGATTAGAAATAAAAGATAAATAATAAAAAGTTAAGTGAATAATTTTTACTTGATGGATAACTTGCTTTAAGAGATCAAGAGTTCAAATATCACCAAGGCTCACAAGTAGTGTATATGGATTGTTGAAAGAGGCCACAAGGCCTTAGTCTTATCTTCCTACCTATATTCAAGGTGATACAACCCATGTGGGACTTATGCACTTTTCTTTCTATAAGGACTACACTAACTACTAGTCCTCCTATTTTCTACAAGTAATTTTTTTTTTTTTTTGCATTTTTGACTTCACCATGGTTTTTAAAAACATCCGATTAGCCTAGAAACCTTGTATGGCATTTGAATCTTGCTTCATTTTTTCATAATGGCTTCCAAGGTGGTAAAATTTAATTTTATCAAGGTCTTAAAATCTTCAATAAAAATTCCTAAAAAATTCTTAATAAATTCTAAAAAATTATATAAGATTTTTATAATAAAAATTTATATTTCAGGCTATATTTTCCTATATTTTTGATTTTTTATAGTGATAAAATTAATTTATATCTACTAAAAAATCCTATTTTTTATAAAATTAATTTAAAATATATGAAATTATTTTTATACTTCTTCTAACTATTAATTAATCATTGATAGGATTTTTATAAGTAAAAATTATAGATAGAAGGCCAATAAAGACATTGCTTTCAATGACTAAACTTTAATACTTACCAATAAGTAAAAATACAAAACTAACTAAATTAATTGCCTCTTAGACTTACTAAGACTCCATATTTATGACTTTTCTTCCAATAAGACTTTTGTACTTATAAATACTTCTAAATTATAATAAATAATTAAATAGTCAAAAAGACTTTCAAATCTTAATATTTGTATAATAAATGATTAAAACTATATTTTTAATCAAACCACCAATTAAGATGAATTGGTGGGACTCACACATAGCACATGTATATAGAAGGCTTTTGAGGATTGGATTATGTGGTTGAAAATTTGGTTTAAAGGACTATGTTTTGCATATAAAAAATAAGAGGTTTAGATTGATTTGAAAGAGCAATAATTGCTTAAAGATAGCACTTCCAAACTGAGATATTTCAATGAATCAATTTCTTGAGAGATTTGGTTCTAACTATATCTTGAGAATTTTGAAAAATCTTCAGCAAAACATTTCTACAAATGTGTATTACTATATTTTAAAGCTACGTACTAAATTTTTTAGCATTTAAATTTTAGATTTTTGAATTATAAAGAAAATAGTACTCAGGTGTTTGTAAATTGGAATTTAGAGTACCTACTAGTATTTTCAAGATATTAGAGGATCAAGAGTAGATCTACAATTTATTATTTTTGATAATAAATCTTGAATATATAAGCTATATTTTCAATAAATTTTTTTAAAAACTAAATAGTTGGATCAAGAGGTATCAGATCCTAAAGTTCAAAAAAAATAGAATCTTTGTAGAAAAGAAGGCATGGGAGGATTTTGGCCATAATTTTCGATCTTTTGAGTAAACCAAGAGATTTTTGAGGATTAAGACTTTATACATATGTTAAAGTTGGATATATGGAGCTATAATAAAATTTTGATATAAAGATGAATTTTAAAAGGAGATTATGGATTTTCTTTGAAATTATTAAAAATCTAACTTATCAACAAATGGCTAGTTATGATTTGATATAGCAAAAGATGTTACAAAATTTCTAGATGTTCTAGAAAGCCTTATATATAAACCTTCATAAATATGAAAAGATTTTATTAGTAAAATATATTTTCATATTTTTATATTTATTTATCATTTATATTAAGAATAAATCACTTATTAGAATTTGGCCAACAAGTTAAAACTAAATTCTCTACAATTACATACTTAATATATTCTCATATCATAAATTATGCCATACAACACTAAATAAGATATTATAATTATTACAACCTTCAAGATGGCATAAAAAAAATAAAGACCTTTAAAAATAATATGTTTTTTTTCAAATAGATAGTGGAATATAACAAGTTTAGTTTTACAACCTTCAAAGAAACTTCCAATATTTTGTGATATTATTAGAAGTAAGAATTACTTTTGATGGTGTTCCAAATGTTTTATTTGAAGGAAGTTATGAAGGCTTCAAACATAATCAAATACCAAAGTGGTCTTTTTATCCTAATATGAAATACTATCAATGATTGAGAGGACCTATTAACTATCTCTTAAGGAAATAAATATCAAAGTATATCACAAATATAATTTCTTATATTTTAGACTTTTTTAATTAATAAATATTATATTTTGTAGAAATTTTTTAAAAAAAAGATGATAAGAAGAGGATAATATTATGGACATATATATTATTTAATAATTATTAAGATAATATGAGTAGATAGAAGTAAAGAAAAGTAAATAAATTTGATAATATATTGTAGAAAAGATTCTTAAAAGCGTCATAGATACAACTCTTTTTTTCTTTGTGTCTATTGGTGATTGATAGATTGAAAACTTAACCAACAAGTTGGCTATATATCACATGTATTGGTCACTTGTGGTACAACTTAAACAGATAATGTTTATATAAAAAACTTGTCTTACAAATTAGATATATACCTTGCAAGTTGGACATGTGTTAGAGATCTTATAGAATGTTGTTACATAGCTCCTAGTTAGATAATATATATAGAAGCACAAGTGAAGCTTTCTTTACTCTTATCAATTCATTTCTTACTTCTAGTCTAATATTAAGAATTTTTAATTTTTTTAGACTTTAATAACAATCATTTTAATTTCTTCTTCAGTATAATATATATATATATATATATATATATATATATTATCTTTCTTTAAAAAAAATCTCATTTAAATATTTACATTCCTTAAGCTCTTATCCTTCATACTTAATCTTAAGTAGATTCTATACTATTAATTCTTCTTTTGCTAAAATACCTTATAATTATATTTTTTATTTTTTTATTTTTTTTATATTCCAATCTCTTTTAAAGATCTAAGATATATCCTATTGCAAGTGGTTAATTATTTTTTCTTCTTCTTTATTGATTTTCTCATACTTAATTAATATGTAGATGTTACTAATATCAAAGGTGTCTCAAGATAATCTTTTGAAGGTAATCTTTAGATAACCTATATTATTTATTAATTATTTTACATATAGCAAGATAAGAATACATCCTCTTTTTTGTGCATTAGCTCTATTTGGATTTATAAAAACAAAAAAACTTTAAATTCTTTAAAGAATATAAAAGCTAGTCTTCAACCATAGTATTCTTCTTAAATCTTATGATTTTTAATTATAGAATTTTTACTCTTGAATTAGTATGATATTACAATTAGATTGATGAATTTAATTGTCAAATCTATCATTTCTAGAAGTTGCAAAGTTTAAAAAAAAAAAAAAAAAAAAAAAAAACTATTGCTACTTCGAATTTAAGAATCTCATGAATCCCGTTCTATCTATGGAACTATTTTATACTACGCATAAAATGAAAACATCTTCACTTACACAACTCATATCAATATAGCAATTCCAAAACCCAAATCCCAATGGTTGGCCTATATACAGATAAATCTTGTGACGGAATAAAAAATAGTTTTGTGCAAACTGCCAGACTCCGTCTCTAATAGTGGCCTCTTCAGCGATGGGACAAGTCAGTGAAGGCGATAAGTTTGCCTCATTGACAAATATGTAGTTGATCTAGACCCTTTTGTTTCGATCCAATGTGGGGTGATTTCACACATCTTTTGAGCCCAATTCCATGTCATGACAGGTCCTGTGGCTTGCTTGTGCTGCTTTGTCTCGGAAAGCTCTGAACAAACTTCAGAATGGAGTTCAACATGTTAACCATTTCACCTCAACCATGAGTCTATTGTAATGAAGCTCCCTTGTCTCGAGCCTGTCGTCGAAGTCTTGGAGGAATGTTGAGTCGACGACGTCGTCTTCGGTATTTTTTACGATTGGATGCGTATTATGGCAATGCCCCAGAAACATGAGCAACCACATTCGATGACCTGGCTAGAATTCCATTGCCATCCTAGTGATGCTTCGTCGAAGGTAAACAACTCGTACATGGGGTAAAATGGGGAATAGCATTCTTCCTTGGATTGGGGTGTTGCCATTCTTGTCAACGGAAGATTTATTGTCTATCCTGAAATATTGTGCGAACCAATTCGAACAAGAATGATCGTGTTTACACAAAAGTCATGCAAAGAAATACTATAAATCAGTGTGTGCAGCGAAAGGGTTTCATTGATCACACAAGAGCACAATACTGCACCCTGTATGGCAGTAAATGAGAAACTTGAGGGGTTTGGTGAATATTTATACGCGGTCCGATAACTTATATTCGTAACACCCAGTTCGGGGTCACTGAAAAGTAAAAACTACCAGAATACTCTCCCTGTGCCAAGTCACAGAGATCTGCGTGTTACCAATTGTATAACTGCAGTTATCTAGCGTTCCTATCTGCGAGTGTTGGGATTTTGAGCGTGTGTTTGGAGGGTCGGCAAAGCGTGCTAATCCTACAAGGTCACAAAAATAATGTCGGCCATATGTCTTGATAGTCCATTCAGCTCAAGTCCGAAGACCTGCATAGTTTATTTAACCAACCGATCCTTTTTAAAGGTTAAAGCGTTCGTGCGCACTTCAAATAGTTTCGATGGACCTTCAAGGCGTCCAGGAGATGTGGGACCAAGGCAGTGGACTTGGTT